>NC_042958.1:24549956-24849956 GCF_901001165.1 Salmo trutta
TGATTCTGAGGTAATTGGCTTGAAAGTTCTGAACCCTCATTGGTTTGAATGATGTCAGTTAATGTTATCTTATATTATTTTGAGAACATTGAACAGACAATATCAGGCTATATCAATAACTCCATTTTGACAGAAATACCTGATAGCTCGCATAATTCTTGGACATGATAACGGGAGAATAAAATACACTGATTCTTACATCATCGTTATTAAACATCAGGTAACGCGACAAGATACCACATTTGATTCATATGTAAATAAACGTTGTATTTAATATTACTCTAGTTGTAGGTCAACATGTGCAATTTGAGTTTACGTGGCTTTAATGTTGTTTATAGCTTGTTTATAGCTTGCCAAATGCAGGCTACATAAAAATGTCTTCAGAGGTTGCATATCTAGGTAACAGAATTCTTTCTGTGTCCCCTCAGACAGGGGCTCTGCTCTTCTACACTGGGTCTGCTACGCTGGGTCTGCCACACTGGGTCTGCCACACTGGGTCTGCCACACTGGGTCTGCTACACTGGGTCTGCTACACTGGGTCTGCCACACTGGGTCTGCTACACTGGGTCTGCCACACTGGGTCTGCCACACTGGGTCTGCCACACTGGGTCTGCCACACTGGGTCTGCTACACTGGGTCTGCTACACTGGGTCTGCCACACTGGGTCTGCCACACTGGGTCTGCTACACTGGGTCTGCTACACTGGGTCTGCCACACTGGGTCTGCTACACTGGGTCTGCCACACTGGGTCTGCCACACTGGGTCTGCCACACTGGGTCTGCTACACTGGGTCTGCCACACTGGGTCTGCTACGCTGGGTCTGCCACACTGGGTCTGCCACACTGGGTCTGCTACACTGGGTCTGCCACACTGGGTCTGCTACGCTGGGTCTGCTACACTGGGTCTGCCACACTGGGTCTGCTACACTGGGTCTGCCACGCTGGGTCTGCTACGCTGGGTCTGCTACACTGGGTCTGCTACGCTGGGTCTGCTACGCTGGGTCTGCTACACTGGGTCTGCCACACTGGGTCTGCTACACTGGGTCTGCTACGCTGGGTCTGCTACGCTGGGTCTGCCACACTGGGTGCTACACTGGGTCTGCCACGCTGGGTCTGCTACGCTGGGTCTGCTACACTGGGTCTGCTACACTGGGTTTGCTTCGCTGGGTCTGCCACACTGGGTCTGCTACACTGGGTCTGCTACACTGGGTCTGCTACGCTGGGTCTGCCACACTGGGTGCTACACTGGGTCTGCTACACTGGGTCTGCCACACTGGGTGCTACACTGGGTCTGCTACGCTGGGTCTGCCACACTGGGTCTGCCACACTGGGTCTGCTACGCTGGGTCTGCTACACTGGGTCTGCTACACTGGGTCTGCCACACTGGGTCTGCTACGCTGGGTCTGCTACACTGGGTTTGCTTCGCTGGGTCTGCCACACTGGTAGCTACGCTGGGTCTGCTACACTGGGTCTGCTACGCTGGGTCTGCTACACTGGGTCTGCTACGCTGGGTCTGCTACACTGGGTCTGCTACACTGGGTCTGCTACGCTGGGTCTGCTACGCTGGGTCTGCTACGCTGGGTCTGCTACACTGGGTCTGCTACACTGGGTCTGCTACACTGGGTCTGCTACACTGGGTCTGCCACACTGGGTCTGCTACACTGGGTCTGCTACACTGGGTCTGCTACGCTGGGTCTGCTACACTGGGTCTGCTACACTGGGTCTGCTACACTGGGTCTGCTACACTGGGTCTGCTACGCTGGGTCTGCTACACTGGGTCTGCTACACTGGGTCTGCTACGCTGGGTCTGCTACACTGGGTCTGCTACGCTGGGTCTGCTACGCTGGGTCTGCTACACTGGGTCTGCTACACTGGGTCTGCTACGCTGGGTCTGCTACGCTGGGTCTGCCACACTGGGTCTGCTACACTGGGTCTGCTACACTGGGTCTGCTACACTGGGTCTGCTACACTGGGTCTGCCACACTGGGTCTGCCACACTGGGTCTGCTACGCTGGGTCTGCTACACTGGGTCTGCTACACTGGGTCTGCTACACTGGGTCTGCTACACTGGGTCTGCCACACTGGGTCTGCTACACTGGGTCTGCTACGCTGGGTCTGCCACACTGGGTCTGCTACACTGGGTCTGCCACACTGGGTCTGCTACACTGGGTCTGCTACACTGGGTCTTTGAGCACAAATGCGGGAAGTGCAGTATAAAGGAATAAGGGAAGCATGGAACCCAACCACAACACCCGAGAGTCTCAGAAGTAAATTGAAAATAATAAAGTTCTGAACAGATGCAGTAATCAAATTTCTACCCTTTCAAACTTGGAATGCTGGAGCTGTGAGTAACCCAACTCTGGATTTAGTCTGCGGATGTGGGTTGTATCAAATGGCACCCTATTCCCTATACACTGCACTACTGTTGGCCAGGTCCTGTAGGGCATTGGTCAAAAGTAGTGCACTATAAAGGGAATCGGGTGCCATTTGGGATGAAATCATGGACCAGAGTGGTGAGGGTCCAGTTGGTGGATGGAGGGAACACACATAGCCCCCGTCTCCATGTTAATTAATATGTGTTCAGCAGTAATACCCTGTCACAGTGTAAGTGATTCTGATAGTCATCTGCTTGCTCTCTGCTAGTTTGTTTCATAATGGTCCGTTCAGAAACCAAACACCTGTTGTCAGCCTTTTAACCACTCTGCATTAACAGGCTTTGTTTTTAGTTCTGCAAGCATTCAACACTAACAGATACTAAAGGACAGAGCCAGGGGTAGGCTATATGGCTAGGGCAGACGAGCCATTGGCTATTTATAAACATAGTATTACACCTTTAATATGTTTTGTAAAAATGCATTGATTTTATCCATTGTTTATCACATTAACATATAATGTTTAATTAATGTATTGCCTAAACAAAGCTCGACACCAATCAGGGTAGCTTATGTCCAAAAAACTGAATTGTCATGAAACAAAGTAGTAATTGTTTATTGCAGTAGGCTGTAAGTTAATTTAAGCAAACTACACCATCACTTTACAAAGAGTAAACTGGACTGGACTAGTTGGAAGCAGGGGGTATGTTGTGCTCTGCCAGTGTTTTACAAACTGTGGTGCTTGTTCTTGGCGTTCACGCAATTACCTCCCCTGCGTGAGCCCTATACAACCGCTAAACAAAACATCAGCACCTCAATTAATCAATAAATACCCCTTTCTCACAGACAGACAACCCCCTGCACAGCCCTATCATGCGCAAACGAACCTGCTGAAGAAGAGCTCCCATTCCATTATGGGTCGTAGTGGTATTTTAATTATTTTGAACACAGTATTTTTATGTGTCAATAGTGAATTTTTAAAAAAACTGAAAATCGACAAAGGTATAAAATGAAAATACCTTGTGCATTAAATGTGCATTTTCACTTTTAGCGTGGCTACTGGCTACTTTTCATTGTAGCTTCATACAAATTACAGTAGCCTATATAAATGTGATCAATACTGTGTTACTACTGTGTTACTATTATGGCGTTTCTATTCTACATCTGGTAAACCTATTCAATAATCACCTCCCTTTACGCCTTGTGTTACACGTCACGAACACTCCATTGCATTTATAATGGAATTGGTCAAACATTACCGTAGGCAACTGAAAAACAAACTAAGGCTATTAAACAAAACGCTCTAAGAAAACTTGATTGACTTATCCCAAAGTCCCGCCCCTGCTGTCTGATTAGTCAACGGAGCATGGGGGAAGGACTTCACGTCTCCAATATAAATACTGAACGTGGCGGCCGTGGCACCACGAATTGTATGGGCAATAGAACATAGAACACACACAACGAATGTAGCCACTGCTTTTCGAGAAACAGTAGCCACGAATTTTAAACTTCTATAATTGTTTTAAACGGAGCATGCAAACCAATTGAGGGGAAATAGCCTTGGTCGAGGATAAGCTGCAGGATAACCACAGCACCCTTCTTTGTTTTTACAAGGGAATAAAGCCGGGTGTTCTGCATCTCTCGCTTCTCCTCAGTCCTCAGCCATCTTGACTGCTCCTGCTCGCCTGAAGGCTATATTTTCTCCTCCCGATCCTCCTCTGAAAGTATACACGGTTTGCAAATTGCTTGCAACTCCGTGCCAAAAGAGTAAGCGAGATGGGTTCACTGTACACGATCTAATTGGATTGCGCAGGCTCTGGCAAGAGACAGGAGCAAGCAGAGGAGGATTACTGTACTGCTGTTTTATCAACAGAGGAGAGGGATCCGATAAAGGATGGAGTGCTACCTGTTGGGGATATACCTGCTTCTCGCACTTGCTATTTTACCGAGATCCAGCGGCACCACGGCGAAGGAGATCACCTGCCAAGAGATTGCCGTGCCTCTGTGCAAGGGGATCGGCTACAACTATACCTACATGCCCAACCAGTTCAACCACGACACCCAGGACGAGGCGGGTTTGGAGGTACACCAGTTCTGGCCTCTGGTTGAAATCCAGTGCTCGCCGGACCTCAAGTTCTTTCTTTGCAGCATGTACACTCCTATTTGCCTAGAGGACTATAAGAAACCACTGCCACCGTGCCGGAGCGTCTGCGAGAGAGCGAAGGCAGGCTGCGCGCCTCTTATGAGGCAGTATGGTTTCCCCTGGCCAGACAGAATGAAATGTGACTCGCTACCGGTTCAAGGCAATCCGGAGATGTTATGTATGGACTACAATAGGACTCACTCGACCACAGTTTCACCGGTCCTTTCTAAGCCCACCAACTATCCGGGTAAGGCGTTTAACCCTAATAAAAACAACAAAGGACATAATCGACCCGGTGTTCCCGGTAAATACAAACCGCCGGCTCCCTGCGAGCCGCAGTGCAAGTGTCTTTCGCCCATGGTCCCGGTAAACACGGACCGGCATCACCTCTACAACCGGGTGAAGACCGGGCAGCTTTTAAACTGCGCCATGCCCTGCCATAACCCCTATTTTACGCAAGACGAGAGAACGTTTACCGCGTTCTGGATAGGTCTGTGGTCCGTGTTATGTTTTGTGTCCACGTTCGCAACGGTTGCCACTTTTCTCATAGACATGGAGCGGTTCAAGTACCCAGAGAGACCCATTATTTTCCTCTCCGCCTGTTACATGTTTGTTTCCATCGGGTATATCGTCAGACTAATCGCTGGACACGAAAAGGTGGCCTGCAACCGGGAGTATGACGTGGAACACATTCACTATGAGACCACTGGCCCTGCACTCTGTACTGTTGTGTTTCTTTTGATTTATTTCTTCGGCATGGCCAGTTCTATCTGGTGGGTCATTCTCTCTTTGACATGGTTCCTGGCAGCTGGGATGAAATGGGGAAACGAAGCCATAGCCAGTTACTCCCAATATTTTCACCTGGCTGCTTGGCTTATCCCTAGTATGAAATCTATTGCTGTTTTGGCCCTCAGCTCTGTGGACGGGGACTCGGTGGCTGGAATCTGCTACGTTGGCAATCAAAACTTGGACAATCTGAGAGGGTTCGTGTTGGCCCCCCTGGTCATATATTTATTTATCGGCACTATGTTCCTCCTGGCCGGGTTTGTGTCCCTGTTCAGGATACGCAGCGTCATCAAACAGGGTGGCACCAAAACAGACAAGCTGGAGAAGTTGATGATAAGGATAGGGATATTCACAGTGTTGTACACCGTACCTGCCACTATTATAGTGGCCTGTTACTTCTATGAGCAGCACAACAGACAGAGTTGGGAGATAACCCACAACTGCTCCTGTTTGTTGGAGCATGAACAGAACAAGCCGGACTATGCTGTCTTCATGTTAAAGTACTTTATGTGCCTTTTGGTGGGCATCACGTCCGGCGTGTGGATATGGTCGGGGAAGACCCTGGAATCATGGAGGACCTTCTGCACGCGCTGCTGTTGGGGTAGCAAAGGCACCAGTGGCTCAATGTATAGTGACGTGAGCACAGGACTAACCTGGAGATCGGGTACTGCCAGCTCTGTATCTTGCCCAAAGCAGATGCCATTGTCACAGGTTTAAAAAGAAACCCATGGATGGACTAATGGGCTAATTGTTCCGGAGCTTGGCTAGCACTCTTTTTATACCCGTTAGCATTTTAACATACTGTTGAAGAACTGGTTATAACATTGTAGCCTACCTGGCATTAACAAGAGTTAATTCCTACCCATTCACATGTATAGAACGCGCAGACTGACCTTTCTGGCCACATGGGCATTATGTGTTCTTTCTTTTTACGCAAAGAAACATTTAGTTCATAACCCTATAAGGACTGATTGATAACCTTAACATAGTGCCAGTCAGATATAATTGTATAAATCAATCAGAACAATATCAAAGATGGTTTAAATTAAGCCTTAATAGTGCCCAAATATTATACGTGTCATTTTTTTTATTATAAAAAATGTATTTATATAATGGTTATGTACAAACTTGTAAATTCTGTATAAAAGAAAATGTATAAGCTATTGTAAATGTGTATAAAGTGTAGAAGATGTCTCTTTGTGAAAAAGCAAATATGACTTTTATTTTGACAATAAAAATAAACATTTTGATAAATGTTAAACTTCCGTGTAACTTTTCTAAAGCTATTTGATTCTGCTACAAATCACTCCCTACTGGTACTCGGTACTTGGTGGTTCCTTGCGGTCAGTCAGTCACCAGGTTGAAGACCGCTGTAATAGATGCTTTTGTGAATCTGAGCAGCAAAGAGAACCCTTTTTTAACCATCGGCCTCGTAATTAGAGGCAGGGGTTGAGTTGAAGCATCCTCTCTCCATAATGGTTCGAACTCTTCACATGCTTGCATAGGCCCGCTACTTAATTGATTAAAAGAGGACCAAGTTGAATAGAGTTTAAATGTAGGGAACGGATTCTTTTCATCTGTCGGAGACTTTGATCTCGCTTTTTAATGGCAGAGAATAAAGGTGACATGTAGTTAGAAGTGTCCGTCAGATGCGCCAAGGATCCCATAATGTCCAATTTGCGCGGCTGTTGTTGCTTTGATGGACGCCGTTATTGAATTAAAAGAACTTTAGGGCTCCTCTCTCGCTTTGGTTTGTCAGAGCAGACCTGCTGAAGCTGCAACTCTTCCCATTTTATAAAGCTGAATCAAAACATCTCTGTCTCAACTCTCTATGTAGCCTATTATTAAGACCGTAGGGTTTTGACATGATATTGAAATGGCAGTGAATGCTCCACAGCTGGTCTGTTCACATCATAGGACGCCCCGGGACAGACGTTTTCGCAGCAAATGTATCTTTGTGTCCAAGTAACCCCAATGCATCGGCATAAGATGATACAATATAACCCCACATAAAAGGTGCTCCATTTTTTCAGCAAAATGTAAAATGTGAATGTGATCCTCTGATATTTGAGGTATTTTTCAAGGCTCTTATATGTTTTGTGGCCCGGCTAAGCGTTATTTGGATGAAGATCCATGCAATGGACAGAGGTGTCAATTGAGTGTTTTTAAGCTAACTTCTGTGAGTAAAAACACTGGACATAAATGAGGTGTGTCCATAACAGAATGTCTGGAACGAAGATAGGCCTATTAACTAACAACTAAGCCTACAGCTATAAAACTGTTATTACAAAGTTATGACACTTTTTGTTTTCATTTACCTGGATCTGTGCTCTGACCTGGAGCTTCAACTATCAGTTTTGAGGAAATAATTATTAATTTGTGTTACTATCAACTTTACGCACATGAAGTTGGCCAAACTTATCCTGCAGGGGTGATTTAGGTCTATACAGTTTAATTTAAAAAACACTCCTTGTTGACGCAGACATGATTTCATACTCCCACCTAGTGGTAAAAAGAAAGCTGTGCATCTGATTTCCTCTTAACACGTACGTCTATTGAGCAAGCGGGCGGTTCGGGGCAATGGGGCAAGCCCTGGCTTGGCTGATTGTCACAAGATGTAATTATCGGAGAGCCGTCTGTTTCTTAAGAGGATCGTAACCCAAATCTGGGGATGTTATCTAAGAAAGTAAAACCTGAACCCTTCGACTCCCTGGGAGTGTCGTTAAGATGAGCTTCGCATCGTAATCAGAAGTGACTCCAAAAGGCCAAATGGCTGTCCACTCTGGCCTTATGACCCGCACACACTGGGCTCTGGTTGCTGAAAACCAGATTACGGATTCCATATAGTTCCCTTTTGTTTTGTGAGATGACGCTTTTCTTCACACATTGGATTGCTACCTGAATCCATTTCAAATCTGTATTTATTAAAGCATGCATGTGTTTTTTGGTGGAAATAACCTTTGTGTTCTACTCAGAATAATAGACACATTTATTTTTATTTTATTTCACCTTTATTTAACCAGTTAGGCCAATTGAGAACAAGTTCTCATTTACAACTGCAACCTGGCCAAGATAAAGCAAAGCAGTGTGACACAAACAACAACACAGAGTTACACATAAACAAACGTACAGTCAATAACACAATATAAAACAATCTATATACAGTGTGTAAATAGCCTACAATGTATCACCACTGTGGTATCAGACAGAGAAGAACGTAGCTAGCCTATCCTTCCACCTAATATCAACTATTAACAGAGTGAAATCCTCACCAACAAGATTAAAGATTAAAGAACTCATCTTGAATCCTCTAGCTTTGTGCAGCGAGGCAAGAAACAACCTCCCATTGCATTGCAGCGATTGACTTGTCTGATTTCCTAATCAGTGGCTGCAGTGAAGCGAAGCATTCGGAGCCTTTATGTTGTTCCTTTTCCTGCCGTACGTGTTAAGAGATGCATGCATTCTGACATGGCTAGGCCGTTAAATATTCATCCCAGTGTTTGATGAAGGAGCAACACAGAGGACTGCAGAGGGTCAGAGCCAGGTTATGCTTATTAAACGCAATCGATCGCTAGCGCAAGCAAGCGCACGCACGCACATTCACACACACACACACACAGCCTTTTCATCTCCTAGTGCGTGAGGGGAGATGTGGAGTTGAGTAGGCCTATACATCAGTACAAAGCCTTAGTGAGGATGGAGGACACACAGCAACTCTGACACACACCTCCGATCATTTGCTAGCCAGAAATCAAAACTGGTCTCTTGGCTATAATCAGCCTATATGTCACCAACCCCAATCAACACGTTGTGGTGTGCGAAAATCACAAAAGAGTAAAGGGACACAAATGTAATTAGGCATGGGATTAATATTTCCACACAGTGATCTGTGACTATACCACAGCTTTGTTGAATACTTATTTGGATATTTTTTTTCATTATTATATTTTTGGGGTCATTTAGCAAACACTCTTATCCTGAGTGACTTACAGTAGCAATTAAGGTTAAGCGCCTTGCTCAAGGGCACAGACAGATATTTCACGTAGTCGGTTCAGGGATTCGAACCAGCAACCTTTCGGTTACTGGCTCACTGCTCTTAACCGCTAGGCTACCTGCCGCCCTGTCCCTTCCATTTACAGTGAAGACGACAACATTTACAACATAATAAAAAGACCCCACAGCTGTGTATCCGAGTGTATGACTACATCTACTGTATGAGATAGAGCATGCCCTGACCCTAGTGCTCTGTGACTTGCTCATATAGAATGGGAGGGTTCATGACCCCAGACTGGTTTTATGCTCATATTCCCAACAGGCCTGTTTAAAACGCAGATGTTGAGAAATAAAGAGCTCAGCGACATCTGTGTTCTCTCCGATTTTGGAGTTACACCACGAGGGATATAAACGTCACAGAAACTGTTACAGTTGGGCTTGGGATTAAAGTTGCTTTATGATTTTGAAAAAGACTAGAAGACAGGCTTCCCCCACCCCTGACTCTACCACCTGCCACACCCAGTTGTTTTTCCCAAATGGGAAATTCTATCATTGTGACATAATTTCTTCAAAGTATCCTCTGATCCAATTAAGCCATTTAAACTTCAAAGACCACTTGACAAGTGGTCCGACTGTCCGCCAGTCCAATTAAGAAGTTTGTCTTTACAGTACCTCTAACTTAAGGACAGGTGTCAGCAGAGCCAGAACTGTTATTGTGTGTGACAAAGATGTCATGTTAGCATGACAACAATGACCATGCAGAGGAAGAATGGTCTGTACAACATCCTGCCTCTCAAGAGTTCCCATGCAACCCCCTTGTCCCCACACGGCAAGGAGGAACACAGTGCTCCTTTCCCTCGGGCCCCCTGTGGCTGACACACACACAAAAGGAAAAGTTCTCCTTTTATCTAAAGGACTGAGCTATTTCCCAGACATTCTTCCACAATGGACAGTTTATAGTCGGACCACTATGATATTCAGGAGGGGAGACATGCTACATGGAGAATACATCTCATACCATCTTGCAGGGGAATGCCTAACTGTGAACAGACCGTATGGCCAAGTGTTCATATATACAGTACCAATCAAAAGTTTGGACACACCTACTCATTCAAGGGTTTTTCTACATTTTTTACTACTTTCTACATTGTAGAATAATAGTGAAGACATCAGAACTATGAAATAACACATATGGAATCCAATAGTAACCAAAAAAGTAGATAGTCCTATTTGGTAAGATACCAAGTCCATATTATGGCAAGAGCAGCTCAAATAAGCAAAGTACCTACAATATAAAGACTACAGGTTAGGACAATACCTGCAGTATAAAGATTACCGGTTAGGACAGTACCTACAGTATAAAGACTATCGCTAAGCACAGTACCTACAGTATAAAGACTACTGGTTAGGACAGTACCTACAGTATAAAGACTACATGTTAGGACAGTACCTACAGTATAAAGACTATCGCTAAGGGCAGTACCTACAGTATAAAGACTACTGGTTAGGACAGTACCTACAGTATAAAAATACTACATGTTAGGACAGTACCTACAGTATAAAGACTACATGTTAGGACAGTACCTGCAGTATAAAGACTACAGGTTAGGACAGTACCTACAGTATAAAGACTACATGTTAGGACAGTACCTACAGTATAAAGACTACCGCTAAGGACAGTACCTACAGTATAAAGACTACTGGTTAGGACAGTACCTGCAGTATAAAGACTACAGGTTAGGACAGTACCTTCAGTATAAAGACTACAGGTTAGGACAGTACGTACAGTATAAAGACTACAGGTTAGGACAGTACCTTCAGTATTAAGACTACTGCTTAGGACAGTACATACAGTATAAAGACTACCGGTTAGGACAGTACCTACAGTATAAAGACTATCGGTTAGGACAGCACGTACAGTATAAAGACTATCGGTTAGGACAGTACCTACAGTATAAAGACTACAGGTTAGGACAGTACCTTCAGTATAAAGACTACCGGTTAGGACAGTACCTTCAGTATAAAGACTACAGGTTAGGACAGTACCTACAGTATAAAGACTACTGGTTAGGACAGTACGTACAGTATAAAGACTACCGGTTAGGACAGTACCTACAGTATAAAATCCACATGTGGAGACAAGACACTCCTTCGTGGCTGGAGGATGAGCGGTGCTCGATGTAACCTTCCTTTTCTCTCATCCTTTCTCCTAATAGGTTATTCTCTTTTCTCCCACCCCATCCTCCCCTCCTCTCTCCCACCAAAAAAACTACCACATCATTTGTATTTGTATTTATTATGGAACCCCATTAGTTGCTGCCAAAGCAGCAGCTACTCTTCCTGGACAGTTTATACAATTTTAAAAACATTACAATCCATTCACAACACACTGTGTGCCCTCAGGCCCTACTCCACTACTACCACATATCTACAGCACTAAATCCATGTGTATGTATAGTGCGTATGTTATCGTGTGTGTGTGTGTGTGTGTGTGTGTGTGTGTGTGTGTGTGTGTGCATGTGTCAATGTTTGTGTTGCTTCACAGTACCCGCTGTTCCATAAGGTGTTTTTTTAATCTGTTTTTTAAATCTAATTTTACTGCTGGCATTAGTTACTTGATGTGTAATTGTGTTCCATCTAGTCATAGCTCTATGTAGTACTGTGTGCCTCCCATAGTCTGTTCTGGACTTGGGGACTGTGAAGAGACCTATTGTGGCAGCTGTGCTGCCCTATTCTGAGACAATTGCAATTTTCCTAAGTCCTTTTTTTGGCACCTGACCACACGACTGAACAGTAGTCAAGGTGCGACAAAACTAGGGCCTGTGGGACCTGCCTTGTTGATAGTGTTGTTAAGAAGGTAGAACATCGCTTTATTATAGACAGACTTCTCCCCATCTTAGCTACTACTGCATCAATATGTTTTGACCATGACAATTTACAACCTAGGGTTACTCCAAGCAGTTTAGTCATCTCAACTTGCTCAATTTCCACATTATTTATTATAAGATTTAGTTGAGATTTAGGGTTTAGTGAGTGTTTTGTTCCAAATACAATGCTTTTAGTTTTAGAAATATTTAGGGCTAACTTATTCCTTGCCACCCACTCTGAAACTAATTGCAGCTCTTTGTTGAGTGTTGTAGTCATTTCAGTCGCTGTAGTAGCTGACATGTATAGTGTTGAGTCATCCGCATACATAGACACTGGCTTTACTCAAAGTTAGTGGCATGTCATTAGTAAAAATAGAAAAAAACAAGGGGCCTAAACAGCTACCCTGGGGAATTCCTTATTCTAACTGGATTATATTTGAGAGGCTTCCATTAAAGAACACACTCTGTGTTCTGTTAGACAAGTAACACTTTATCCACATTATAGCATGGGGTGTAAAGCCATAACACATGTGTTTTTCCAGCAGCAGACTATGATCGACAGTCAAAAGCTGCACTGAAGTCTAACAAGACACCCCCCACAATTATTTTATCATCAATTTCTCTCAGCCAATCATCAGTCACTTGCATAAGTGCTGTGCTTGTTGAGTGTCCTTCCCTATAAGCATGCTGAAATTCTGTTGTCAATTTGTTTACTGTGAAATAGCATTGTATCTGGTCAAACACCATTTTTTCCAAAAGTTTACAAAGGGTTGGTAAGACATGAAGGTCAGTCAACCCGGATAATTTCAAGAACTTTGAAAGTTTCTTCAAGTGCAGAAGCAAAAAACATCAAGCGCTATGATGAAACTGGCTCTCAAGAGGACCACCACAGGAAAAGAAGACCCAGAGTAACCTCTTCTGAAAAGGATTAGTTCATTAGAATTAACTGCACATCAGATTGCAGCCCAACTGTATACACTACATGAGATACCTCAACTATGGGTTATGCATGAGTCAAGCCTTCATGGTCCAATTGCTGCAAAGAAACCCCTACTAAAGGATACCAATAAGAAGAACAGACTTGCTTGTTCCAAGAAACACAAGCAATGGACATTAGAACAGTGGAAATCTGTCCTTTGAGATTTTTGGTTTCAACCGTCGTGTCTTTGTGAGATGCCGAGTAGGTGAACGGATGATCAACGCATGTGTGGTTCCCACAGTGAAGTATGGAGGAGGTGTGATGGTGCTTTTCTGGTGACAATGTCAGGGATTTATTTAAAATTCAAGGCACAGTTAACTAGCATGGCTACCACAGTAGAAAATAGTAAAAATAAATAAAAACCCTTGAATTAGTAGGTGTGTCCAAACTTTTGACGCGTACTGTATATATATATATATACACTGCTCAAAAAAATAAAGGGAACACTTAAACAACACATTGTAACTCCAAATCAATCACACTTCTGTGAAATCAAACTGTCCACTCAGGAAGCAACACTGATTGACAATAAATTCCACATGCTGTTGTGCAAATGGAATAGACAACAGGTGGAAATTATAGGCAATTAGCAAGACACCCCCAATAAAGGAGTGGTTCTGCAGGTGGTGACCACAGACCACTTCTCAGTTCCTATGCTTCCTGACTGATGTTTTGGTCCCTTTTGAATGCTGGCGGTGCTTTCACTCTAGTGGTAGCATGAGACGGAGTCTACAACCCACACAAGTGGCTCAGGTAGTGCAGCTCATCCAGGATGGCACATCAATGCGAGTTGTGGCAAGAAGGTTTGCTGTGTCTGTCAGCGTAGTGTCCAGAGCATGGAGGCGCTACCAGGAGACAGGCCAGTGCATCAGGAGACGTGGAGGAGGCCGTAGGAGGGCAACAACCCAGCAGCAGGACCGCTACCTCTGCCTTTGTGCAAGGAGGAGCAGGAGGAGCACTGCCAGAGCCCTGCAAAATGACCTCCAGCAGGCCACAAATGTGCATGTGTCTGCTCAAACGGTCAGAAACAGACTCCATGAGGGTGGTATGAGGGCCCGACGTCCACAGGTGGGGGTTGTGCTTACAGCCCAACACCGTGCAGGACGTTTGGAATTTGCCAGAGAACACCAAGATTGGCAAATTCGCCACTGGCGCCCTGTGCTCTTCACAGATGAAAGCAGGTTCACACTGAGCACATGTGACAGACGTGACAGAGTCTGGAGACGCCGTGGAGAACGTTCTGCTGCCTGCAACATCCTCCAGCATGACCGGTTTGGCGGTGGGTCAGTCATGGTGTGGGGTGGCATTTCTTTGGGGGGCTGCACAGCCCTCCATGTGCTCGCCAGAGGTAGCCTGACTGCCATTAGGTACTGAGATGAGATCCTCAGACCCCTTGTGAGACCATATGCTGGTGCGGTTGGCCCTGGGTTCCTCCTAATGCAAGACAATGCTAGACCTCATGTGGCTGGAGTGTGTCAGCAGTTCCTGCAAGAGGAAGGCATTGATGCTATGGACTGGCCCGCCCGTTCCCCAGACCTGAATCCAATTGAGCACATCTGGGACATCATGTCTCGCTCCATCCACCAACGCCACGTTGCACCACAGACTGTCCAGGAGTTGGCGGATGCTTTAGTCCAGGTCTGGGAGGAGATCCCTCAGGAGACCATCCGCCACCTCATCAGGAGCATTCCCAGGCGTTGTAGGGAGGTCATACAGGTACCTGGAGGCCACACACACTACTGAGCCTCATTTTGACTTGTTTGAAGGAAATTACATCAAAGTTGGATCAGCCTGTAGTGTGGTTTTCCACTTTAATTTTGAGTGTGACTCCAAATCCAGACCTCCATGGGTTGATAAATTGGATTTCCATTGATTATTTTTGTGTGATTTTGTTGTCAACACATTAAACTATGTAAAGAAAAAAGTATTTAATAAGATTATTTCATTCATTCAGATCTAGGATGTGTTATTTTAGTGTTTATTTTTTTGAGCAGTGTATATATATATATATATATATACACATTACCAGTCAAAAGTTTGGACACACCTACTCATTCATTCTACTCATATATATATATGAATCTGAATCTGAAAGCTGAGGAAGAAAGGCTTTGATCGTCAATCAACGCGTCTATCTCAATGTCTAACATTCACTCAGACTGAATGAACTGAACACATAGAGTTCATGAAATATACATTTATATAAACATTGATATTTATCATCATAAAGAAAGTATTATGAGGTGGTGCGATACCAAATTGGTATGATTTTAAATGAAAAAAATCATTTTAGGTTCATACCACTGGGGGGCACTGGGGTTTCAAGAAAACATCCAAACAAATTCTATATGTTGTCAAAAAAACAAACATTATTCCATTCTATCACAGACCTTGTTTCAGTAAAGGATACCTCATGATTTGATATTTCTAAGAAACTTTTGTCAGCTGACTTTCAGTGTAAACACTATAAGATACAAATACTAGGCCAGGGCATAGCTCTTCAGTTGACCATGGCAAACAGATAATAAAACAAATATTATGAAATCAATGTGAAAGAATGTGGCTGGACAATAAAGTAGTTATAACACAGTAATAAATAGTCATCTGTAGAGACCCAAAATCACCTGCAGTAGTCACTTCAGTCTCTTTTGATTCCATTGAATGGCCTCGAAACCCATTTCACCCAACCAATCACAACACCAATGAAACAGAGGGGATTGAATGTCTGTTTTCTTGCTAATACAAACAAATAAAACGATTTAAAAAAATCTAGCATCATATTTCAAAGAAGTTGATCAGATACCTGCAATAAGTAGATGAAGACAGAAGGAATTGAATGCCTGTTTCTTATATAATACAAACAAATAAAACACTTTTTAAATTTTGCATCCTATTTCACAGAACTCATTTATCTGCAACAAGTACACTAGATGAAGACAGATCATATGACATCAAGCATCTCACCAGAGAGGAGTTGAGCCTATTGCCCTATGGCACTGAGCTCAGTTCACTCACATTACAGTGTTGTTAGAGACTCCGTGAGGTAGGAGCAAGCTTTGTTGTCACCTTCAAAGGGACCATAGGAGGAGACATAATGGCAAATCAAGATCAAGAGCTATCCCTTTACACAGAGGTTCTCCCCATGGCCAAATCAGATTGTACCCCAATCTATGGGGATGATTTATAACTGGGCGGTGGTATACAGTGCAATCCTTTGTTGGTTAGTCACTGGTTAAATATATGTTTAGAAATGTTTAGAAATACGTATAAAGTGCTTATGACCTGTATCTGACAGTCACAATGATGATGACTGTATTCTTTGCCCTAGAAACGAAATCATTGTATAACAAAACAATGAAATATAACCTTTGAAGAAAAAAATGTATTACATCTCAACAAAAACTATTTTAAACCAAAAGGACATGTCAGCTAAGGTAAAGGCTAATAAAACATTAAACAGTAATGCTCTGACAGGGTTCTACAATGTGTAAAAGGAATCAAATGCTTCTTTCATGACATACTACGATTGACAGTCAGCTACTAGTACTGGCACACTGCACTGTGCACACACCGACTCTCACCAATTCATCTGACCATTGAGGTGAAACAAATGCTACAATGACATACTGAAGAGCAAACAGCTAGGTAGGCCACATCAAGTTTACATCCCAAATGGAACCCTATTCTCTATTTAGTGCACTACTTTTGACCTACCCCATAGTGCACTATATAGGGCTCCCAAGTGGCGCAGCGGTCTAAGGCACTGCATCTCAGTGCTAGAGGTGTCACTACAGACCCTGGTTTGATCCCGGGCCGTATCACAACCGGCCATGATCGGGAGTCCCATAGGGCGGCGCACAATTGGCCCAGCGCCGTCTGGGTTAGGGGAGGGTTTGGCCGAGGTAGGCCATCGTTGAAAATAATATTTTTTTCTTAACTGACTTGCCTAGTTAAATAAAGGTTAAATAAAAACATTCTAAGTATAGGGAGTAGGGTTCCATTTGGGATGCAGCTCTATTAGTGTCCAGTTGAGTTACACCCTGCACCACCTCACTCTATTTCCAGACTCTGTATATGTCTGAAGCCCTCAGAGGCCTTGAAATAGAGTGACAATCTATCTCCATAAATACAGATTCCAATTGTGTCAGATTCCAACTGTGGATGGGCCAAAGCCCATACTTCATATCTGAGGGGAAGTATATCCTCCAGACCTGGGTTCAAATTCTATTCTAAATCAAATTTTGAATAGCCTGCCTGAAATGCCAGAGGGACAAGGTTTGAAGTTTTGGGACTATTCTGTTGGTTCCATTAAGCCAGGCAAGCTCAATAAAGCACAGAAAGTATTTGAAATTATTTTGAATATTATTTGATGCCAGGTCTGGTATATCATTCCCTACTGAAGAACCTGGCCTGGAGGAGTAGCACCTTACAGGGTCATTGTCTTTTAACTCGACCTGACCACCTGACCTTGTGTCCATCCAAATACAACTCCATCCGCAGGCTGTATGCACATGTCCACCTTGACCCCAGAGCTAAGAGCTAGGCTCTACAGTAATCTTTGACCTTTGACCTAGCTGGGGGCAGGGCCAGGACAGGTCAAGGCCTGTCTTTGTTTACTGACAGTGATAGGGGATCTAACGTAGACAGCGAGAACAGGTGGGCAGAACAGTTGTAGCTTTTTACGAAAGGTTTTACTGAAGGACACTCGGCTATAATGATAGGCACTAAGGCAGTGAGTCCCTGGCAGTAAGACAGTATCCACGACTGGATTATCTTGTCTCTGCGTCATCCTTAAAGAATATACATTATACAGTTTATGCCAACGCACTGATGGTATAATAACACCATAACTATGTGCATTTATCACATGGTCAGATAGAAATGACAGATACGTATTTCATGTAATTATCGTGGCGTGAAAGCGTAGTCTGAATGTCAGAATGAACTTCAGTCTTACAGCACACTGTGGGCCTATAGGATTTCATTTCTCCAACAGTTGCTGCTGTATTAGCCACATAAGAATCTGTCACCACATCCCACAGAGGCAGGTGGTTTTGATCCTGACATTCTCACCAGCGTTTGGGAGTAGTGAACTACATCTAGTTCAACTAGTAATGTAACTACCTTTTGCAGTAGCTTGGTGGTAGTTGAACTACATTCACATCTTGGCAGTGTTTTATTGTGTTACATTTTAGCCATGTAGGGGTGTAGCTAACTATTGAAGTAGGCAAACATTTCCTTTCTTTTTGGCATCAGACCTTTCTAGTTCTCACTTGAAACATCGTTTTTGTGTTTAATAGGCAAAAATTAAACATTCTGTTAACATCTGACTTCATATTTAGATATGATTTATCATGAAGTAGTTTGGATGTAGTGAACTACTTTTTCACGGTAACTTTAGTTAAGTTAATTCTATTTTTAAGGGTCGCTTTAGTGTAGCATAATGAAGTTATTTCAGTGTGAAGTAATTGTTAACTTCGTAAACTATATTTTCAGAGTAGCTTCCCCAACACTGGTTCTCAAGTCTCCATCATGGAAATAAATAAAACCACTCTCCTCAGAGCTGCAGCTCTCTCATCATCTCAGTCCAATCAAACCCACTCAGACCTCTTCTCCTGGCCCTCGCTGGTGTTGGACTGCAAGTCCGAGGCTGTCATCTCTACCAGGGTGTACTGACCCACTCTCCTGGTGCACACAGCTGTTCCTGGAGGGACGCCCGCAGCGGTTGCCGTTGGGGGGCACAGGTCCCGTCGTGGGGGCGGGGGCGGTTTGAGGCGGCTGCGTTTGCTAACCCTGATGGACCTGGGTGTCCCGATGGGCTCTACAGGGCACAGAGCCACCTCGCTCCCCTCTGCCTCGGGGCCCTCCTCCTGGGCTGCAGGGTAGAGGTTGTTCCCATTGGTGTTGGCGTCTGGATGCCCCAAGGAGAAACTAGAGCCACAGCGAGGGGCAGAGGCGTCCTCAGCCTCCCCCAGATGGGGATAGGCTCCCTGGTCAGCGGTGCTGGACTTACTGGCCCCTCTCTTCCGGAAGGTTATAGGTTCCACCACCAGGTTCTGGGGAAGTGGAGGGATGTTAGCCTCCACACCTCTGCTCCCCCCGCTGGACGGGAGATAGTACTGCTCCTCCTCGTACATCTTCTCCACCAACATCTTCCTCTTGGTCTTCTGCCTTACCGAGCGCTTGATGGCGCAGATGAGATCAGCCACGTTGAGTAATAACGACAGGGCTCCGGCCCCCTGCATGAAGTTAAGCATGACGGTCTTCTCCGTGGGCCTGGAGATGTAGCAGTCTACCTGAGTGGTGCAGGGAGTCTGCTGGCACAGGAACCTCCTGGGGATATAGAACCCAAACAGGTAGTAGTGGGCCACCCCGAACCCGGCCTCCAGCAGTATCCTGAACAGAAGATGGAGGGTATATGCTCCTGTGAAGCACTGACTCCTGCCATGCTGCGCCTGGAGAGCTGTCTTGGTCAGGGCCGTCTTCCTGAATGACTCCTGCTGGATCCGGTAGAGCGGTTCAGCTCTAACTCTATCTGAGGGGTCAGTAGTGTCGATGGTGAGGCGTGATGTGACTTTATGGATGACGTAGATAACGAAGATGACGTACGGGAGACAGAGAATGAGCAGCTGAACAAGCCAGAAGCGGAACAGAGAGATAGGAGCGAAGATGTCGTAGCAGACGTTAGCACAGCCGGGCTGGATGGTGTTACACACAAAGCGTTCCTGTTCATCTTGGTAGAGGGGGTATCCTGCAAAGAGCAGGACCAGGATTCTCAGTAAAATCATCAGGATCAACCATATCTTCCCTGGAAGACAGTGAAGGTGAAGTAAAGAATGTCAGAGTTTATCACAACCACTCACACTTGCTATTTATTTTGCAATAAATACTACAGATATGTTGAAATCACGTAGTTTAATTTAATTTCATATTGCAGGACTGGTAAAGTCTTAAATTATTTTTTAACTGCTAATAAATGTGTTTATAAGTTTACCAAGAAAATATATCTTGCCTGTACATTTTCATCAAAATTGTTAGGTATTTTGGGGAATATCAATATATTCTAAATGGAAAAAATCCCTAAACATAAAACTTTAAAACTGAATTTTGTCTGACAGGGAGTTGAGTAAGTTGCACTTATTTTACCTATATGGGCCAAACATTTTTCAATCATTCATACCTAACAGATAGGGGAAAGTTCTCCCCTTGTGTTTGAGCTTAGACAGACTGACAGACAAAGGCCTTCCGATGATCTATTCTATGAGCCCTTGTCAGATGTCAAATCAAACCAAACCAATGGAAGGATATAACTTCCAGAACTGACAGAACTGCATTAAACATACATAATCGTATATGCAAAGCAAACTGACGTTCTCTCTGATATTTTCTGACTGACAATCTCTTACAATGAAAAATCCAGTCTGCATTCCGCTCAGTGAAAGATCCTAAAGATACTCACCTACAAGCGTTACGTTGTGGTTTAGACAGATGAAGACCACCTCGGAAGCGCTCTGTCTGCCCATGTTAGCAGATGATGATGAGGAAGGCCCTCTGAAGCCACGCTGTCCCCCTCCAGGCCTGTCTGAGCCTCTTCTCCTCCTAGATCACCAGGACACTGTCCACCCTAACCCGCCTCCAAACCAGGGCAAAAATCGTTCCACAGGGGCCAGTGACCTCCAGGTGAGCAGATTAACTAGACACGAGAGTCCAGTTCTAACAGATGAATCTCTCTTCTAGAATCTACATCAGCCAGACAGCTCCAGGTGATCAGATAGAACTGGTGGATAGTTTCTCCTAACACAACTGATACAAATCTGAACATCTTCCCAAATTCTTGAGTCTCCAGAGTCCGTACACCTCCAGAGTCCGTAGAGTCGACCGTGCCTGACGTCAGACCAACGTCAGTCCTGTCTTACTGCTGGTCTCTTCCCAACGTCTGCCCTGTCCCAGCGACCGCTGTCCTCAGACAACAGAACAGGAGATGGGAGTGAGCCCCATTGTAAGGGTTATTCTTACCCACCCGTTAAGAGAGGCATGTCCACCATCCTGGCATTGCTGAGATATTTTGGTGGCTGGCTGGGTGTCCTTCCAGGAGAATAACAAGCTACAGGATTACTCATTAAATTGCTGTATTAAGTTCTCAAGCACAATGGAAAGCATTTCAAAGCTAGTCTCAATGTATATCCTTGCCAAGGACATAGAGGGTCCATGTGGCATCTTCTTCACATTGTCATGTTGGCTGGATACCATGGTGAATGATGACTTGTGTTGAATAGGGATAATTCATGGCAAGTTTTAAAATGGCTTTTGTGCGAGACTTGTAAAAAAATATATATAATATAATAAACAAAATGATAGACGAAAAGCAAGGATGAAAGCTTTAACTGTTGCCATGGGAAAGAAGGCCCACATTGGTATTCCCCTGTATTGTGGCCTTGCTGTCATAAATCCTTTCATCCTCTCAGAGAAGGACATCTTTACTGGACACATGGCATGGGGTACAGACTAGGCTTGTCCCATTAATGACTGGAGATTTATGCTGATTAGTATTGGCAGATGCCAGGCAATAAGCAGTCATAAAGTGTTCTAGTTATTATCATGTACTTGTGTGGAAAAGTGTTCCATGTTTGGAGGATGCTTTGTGGGGATTAAGTTACGGGCTGTGGTGAACACCCAGGGGTATTTAGGTTGAGCGTGGGGGGCCATTGCATGTGTGTCTGTATGTGTGTTTGAGGACTGCAGTGGATTTGCTGTAAATGTCTATAAAACATGGCTAATTACTTATTTTAAAAGGTTGGGAAACAGGTTAGCACGTTGCTATTTGAATAGTTCCATTCAATCAACAAACATGCACGTTAGGGATACACAATGGTCATACTAAAAGAAATGGACCAAAGGAATAAATTGACTTTGAGGTGGGCATTACCAGTCAGTTGAACAGACTGTATTGCTTTGGTCTTTGTTCAACCTCATTGGCTTGTTATAAATGTAGGATTTCTAACTGATTATCATCTCTCCCTCAGCTTTGTAAACATATTAATATCATACCCACACATCACTTGAACCAATATTTCATCAAATGAAGCTTTTCCCTGTGTAACATATTAGTACTCCTGGCTCGTTGTGCACAGAGATGGTCCTGCAGGTGTGTGTTTATAAGAGATGTGGCAGCATGTTATTCATTAGCCTACAGCTCTCCTTCAGTAAATGTCACGGAAGAGAATCAATTGACTAGCGCAGCAATTACCACTCAGTATTTGACATGTAAATCTGGGCTAATATGGAGGATTATACACGGTCCTTAGTGACAATATGGCTGTGCGAGTGTAAACAGTGAGCTTTTCTGGCTTTTAAATCTTTGTTTCTTAGGGAGAAAAAAAAACCTGCATACTGATCACAACATAGGCTACATTAGCAGAATAATAGAAACAACTTACTTTTCTTTTGAAAAACGACCTTGATTTTGGTCTGAAGTCATGTGTAGAAAAGTGGTGATCTTTAGAAATAGGCCCTGCTTGAAATCCAGATACTTAACGTTGTGAGGGACCATCTTTGAATGGCATAATAGGGCAAAACATTGACGGAGGATTGTCTAGCAGCTAACTAATTCAATTGTACATTCTTATTTCTCATTCAAACAGTCTCTCTTTCACTGACACTGACCCAGTCCTTTACATTGGGACGACATGACAATCGTTGCCTCTCCTCCAGGAGTGCTCAATCAGAGACACCGATAGATGTGCTAAGTAGACCTGACCACTACAGAACCAAAGCAAGGTTCATATTCAAATGAGTGACACTGTAGTATACACTTGACTTGGAGACGCGTACAGCATAAACAGGAGTACACCCATTGAAAATGTAATTGATACCGTTCAGGTACAGCAAAAAACAACGACATAATTTATTTATAAAAGACGATAAACACAGGGACTGACATATGCATATAAAGACTTTATGAATGCTACATTATCACACCCAAGTAAAGTGACACCATGGTATTTTTATTGCAAGGTTTAAACGTTTATTTATTGTGCAGGTTTCTAAACATTGCTTCTGAACTGGGCACATCAGTTAAACTAAAATCATAGTTAGAACAGTCCATACAGGAAGAGAGACCGCGGCTTATTCAGACTCCAGTCCCTTAGGGTTGTTGGTCCTGGGATCACTTCTTAGAATGTAGGCTACAATTAACTAAGAGATTAGTACTCAAAAAGATACAGATTAACCACATTGGGCAAACTGAGAACAGGAACAAACAACATAAACAGCAATAAAATCCTGGAAATAAACTATAAAACAAAACATATAAACAGAGTTCACACAAATACAGCAGTTCCTTTCATTAGCACAGGAAATCATTGACAACTGAGAGTTGCATTGGTAAATCCTAACATTGTCATAGAAGAGATAGAAAGAGAAAAGGTAGAAGAAGTAAAAACTCTATGCAGAGGTAGAGTCTAGTGCACACGACTATCACCCCAGTCACTAGCCTAGGTTATACCACAGGCTCGGGCCCATAGAGCATGATGAGTTCATTTTCATTTCTAGAAATCAACATCAGACTGTATGCACACACACACATACAATAAATAAGATATACAATCTTAAAAATACCTCTGTCTCCTCACGACAACACCTGTTTCTTTTCGCCCCAAGACATTTGCACTTCAGTCGCTCACAGTCACAGCTCCATAGAACGCAACAGTTCCGTTTCAGAGTCCCCACATCATTCCAACAGTTCCGTTTCAGAGTCCCCACATCATTCCAACAGTTCCGTTTCAGAGTCCCCACATCATTCCAACTGTTCCGTTTCAGAGTCCCCACATCATTCCAGCAGTTCCGTTTCAGAGTCCCCACATCATTCCAACAGTTCCGTTTCAGAGTCCCCACATCATTCCAACAGTTCCGTTTCAGAGTCCCCACATCATTCCAACAGTTCCGTTTCAGAGTCCCCACATCATTCCAACAGTTCCGTTTCAGAGTCCCCACATCATTCCAACTGTTCCGTTTCAGAGTCCCCACATCATTCCAACAGTTCCGTTTCAGAGTCCCCACATCATTCCAACAGTTCCGTTTCAGAGTCCCCACATCATTCCAACAGTTCCGTTTCAGAGTCCCCACATCATTCCAACTGTTCCGTTTCAGAGTCCCCACATCATTCCAACAGTTCCGTTTCAGAGTCCCCACATCATTCCAACAGTTCCGTTTCAGAGTCCCCACATCATTCCAACAGTTCTGTTTCAGAGTCCCCACATCATTCCAACTGTTCCGTTTCCAAGGCCATACCATTCCAACAGTTCCACTTCAGAGTCCTTATACCATTCCGATCACGTGCAAAGGGGATCTATTATATCACAGCAATACATATTCAAAGGCTAATCCTTCATTGTCTGATACTTTGGTACAACTCCATCCCTTTTTACATATGAAAGTGAAACATCTGGCAGATAGTTGGTCCTGATGAATGGTTTGAATGAATGCTGATTGATATTCACGGAATGCTATCAAATAAAAGTATGAAAAAACCAACTGTAGAGACCCTTGATAAGGAATTGCTTTTATCTTTTCAATAGTTAAGATTGCTTAAGAGTGGGGAAACACCGTGAACTCAACAACTTTAAAATAAAACAGCATCAAGAACAAGAGGAATGTTTCACTTACATACCTGGTTTTGCAACAGGGATATCATAAAACCATGTAACACTGAAAACATAATTCATATGGTCACAGAAAATGTATGCATGATAAGATGAGAGAGTCTAACAGAACGGTCTCAATTCAATGTTTGAGTGTGAAAAACTCATGAACCCATGAAAAACTAGATCCTGACAAAGATTCAAATTCCTTCCAAAGGTTTTACTATCTAGATTCTAGATGAAATAATACCAGCTTCCATATATCCCATAGTTCTAAACTCTCCTCATATCTGGTATAATAAGACATTGCAATTTTTTTATATGTAAATACTGATCAGATATTTATAAATATTTCACCCCAATTCTCCATGTTTGAAAGTTAATGTGCTCTTTGTTTTTACATTTCCAATATATTGAAGAATCATCATGCAAATTCATTTTCTGAAATTATGTTTAGCTGTTTCTTTAGGAGTTGGAAGATCAGTCATTTAAAAATGAAACATTCAAGAAAAAAACTCTACCCTCGTTGCACTTTAAAAATGAAAAAGGAAGGTCGCCATGTTACACTAGCATGCTTCACTAGCATGTTTCACTAGCATGTTTCACTAGCATGTTTCACTAGCATGTTTCACTAGCATGTTACAGGCACCACAGGTCAGAATCCACTATATGGATTTTCAAACTCACCATCTTGTCTTAGTTATTTCCTGTTCTTGGAAGATGTTTTTCTCATTTCTATTCGAGTGCTTGTCATTCAAACTCATCCCTGTACGTCATTCGAGACCTAGCATGAAACAAAGTAGTACATGAATACTGCTTGGGGTGAGCGGAATGTTCACTGGAATGTTTCACTGTGGTAGTATCCCAAATGGCACCCTATGGGCCCTGGTCAAAAGTAGTGCACTATATAGTGAAAAAGGTGCCATTTGGGGACGCAGCCTGTATCATTTTGGCCATGAGGAAGAGCGAGATAGAACTAATGTGTGAAATAGTTTTAGATAATCATCACTCAGTGGCAAATTGGTATAGCTAGAGATAGAACGGAATGCAATTAAAGATAAAGATAATTTTGTTCACCTTCAACTGAACTTCATTTATCAGTCTTATCGCCCTAATTAAGTTATTCTTCAAATGTCTGTCTTCCTCTACTGTATACCTCTCACTTCACTTTCCCGTTCTTGGTGTCTTTATGTAAATACAAAACAGTTGCCATTTTAAACTCAAACACAGGTTCAGTTTGTTGAACGTTACAGAGAAAGAAACCCTTGAGGTTTTGGCAGTTTGATTTCATTGCAACCAAACACAGTAAGAATAACACTTGATGAGCTCTTGACTGCCTCCGAGGAAAGTAGAGACATTTCTATATTTCAGGAATGTGTACAAATTAGGTTTGCCTGTTACCTGGGAAAAAAACATTGTGCTTTAGAGAGGAATTTGCTGAAATCCTTGAAAATCATAGGAATGTACAGTATACCCGAGCGATTTCTCCTCTATACAAGACAGTCAACCTTTTAAAATGGCTATTGGAATGCTGTTGTTTGCGTTTAAGGGTTATTATTCTAGGATTTTTCAAATCTTTCCACTGTCTCTTGATCTTTCCAATGTTCTTTTAATCTTTTCCCATCTGGCCACTGCTCTTCTGCCATTGGTCACCAAGTCACCTGTAGGACTCAAGTTCAACTTCAGACAACCAGAGGGACATCTTGTATGTACAGTATACAAGTGGACCATCAGAGCAACAATAACACTTATTATCCACAAAAGTGCCAGCAGGTCGTTTCTGTGTGAAACAAACCACACAGACGCAACTGGACAACTGAGTTCTGAGTCTATGTTCTCCTGCCCTAACCCTTGACCTCCCAGGCCAGGCAGCCATGTCATGTCTCCGTCATGGTGGATGCGCTGTCCTCCTCCTGGTGGTGAAGGACGCTGTTAGGATATGATGGCCGGATTCCACCTCACCACCGTCAGATTGTCTGCACTCACAGACCTCTTCTTAGCCGCTTTCCTCAAGTCTTTATACTTGTCATCACACAACCTGGAGATGGCCTGAGACACGGACAAATGCACAATAAGACATAGAATAATATGATACATAATTAACTTTATGTTTATGTACACAGAGCTACATAAACTACACTGGAAGCCTAATAACAAAAATGTAGGGATATTCCAAATTTTGCTCTCAAACAGAGCAATATCATTACCTTCGGTGGCATTTCTTTAACAAGTTAGACCAATAGTGAATACTATCCGAAACTCTGCCTGTTTCCCTGTCCAGTGATCAGTGTACCAGCAGACAAGCAGTACTATTACAGCTCCACTGACAAGAGAACAGAGAACGACACGACGCCTCAACCAGCATCAATACCACAAGGGCTCATTTCAGACCTTAATTGCCCAGCGGAGAGGCAGGGGGACGAGGGGAAGAGGGGACGGGGAGGAAGGAGGTATGAGGAGGAAGAGAAGGGGTCGCTGGTGCCACTGGGGAGATAATTACATGGCAACGAATGCCGCCTCACGTCCTCCGTCACAGACACAAAA
The DNA here is from genome assembly GCF_901001165.1 of Salmo trutta. Classification (NCBI taxonomy): domain Eukaryota; kingdom Metazoa; phylum Chordata; class Actinopteri; order Salmoniformes; family Salmonidae; genus Salmo; species Salmo trutta. The sequence goes on from NC_042958.1 coordinate 24,577,279, forward strand.
CGAACGCAGAGAACACACCACCACCTCTGTCAAATGCACACTGTGCTCACTGCCCACTAATTAGCAGGCTATATCTAGCCATTGTGTTTGTGCATCCTCCAGCCATGTTTTACAGAGTTAATATCTTGATGAAAGGGGAAGGAGAAAAGCTCCCTCTGAATGATAAGAAAGAAATTGCGCATGCTGTTTTCAAAGAGGCTACAATTAGTTGGTGATGGCAGTAGTAGCAGTGGTAGTAGTGTCTATAAACAAGTAGCAATGTGTAGGTCCTTTGAATGCTGGATGTCAACGAAAATAAGATCACCATCCTCGCAGCTGATGGGATTGTGGAGAAGCAGCGACTGTAGGCGTCACTGCTACTCACCTCTAGTTTCTGAGCCTTGTCCCTGCTCAGTGGCTCCAGCGGGAAGCTGAGGTTGTTGGCCTCGGCCATGGAGCGCAGGTCAAAGTAGTACTTAGCGTAAACACTCGACGGAACGTTGATGTTGAACTGCAGCAGCTCCAGAAACTGACGCTCCAGCTCATTCCTTCATAGGGAGAGAGAGACAGAGAGAGACAGAGAGAGACAGAGAGAGACAGAGAGAGACAGAGAGAGACAGAGAGAGACAGAGAGAGACAGAGAGAGACAGAGAGAGACAGAGAGAGACAGAAAAAAAAGAGAAAGAGAAATGATCACCAGTCAGTGTCTTGAGCTGATCTTTAAGAAGAACTAAACAACTGAAAAAGAGACGTCACCAACTATCTTATGTGCTAAGCTTTTAGAATTATACAAAATGACAGACTCCATGGTATCCAGCCAATTAACTGTGGTTGCAGCTTAGCTTTGATTCGTTTCAGTTGACTGTTTCCCCTGACCGACTGTTTCTCTGACATTCTTTAGACAGCCTAATTGGTCGGTCTGTGTCTCTGTAGCAAAGCCCCGGTCTTTGATTCACAAGGTTAAAGACGTCTGCTACACCAAGCATCAGACTTTTCTCACCACCTACATAGATATTCTAATTCATGCAGCAACAGACGAGCTAAATTTAGCCAGCCGTAGAGCGGTGGAGGCTCTGCCTAATAAAACTCCTCTCCTCCTCCTACACCTCAGAGAGAGAGAGAGAGACAAAGAGAAAGAATTTCATGCATTGGTTTTTGGTTCAGGGCTATGTTCTATGAGCCCACTGAGAGGGGTCATGACAACAAGCAGTCTTAAAACTAAGTGTGCTCAGGATGGGTCAGGAGGTTTACTGGTGGCTACACATTCAAGGTGTCAGATAACGTCTCTAAATAATCCACATCAATTCTCCTTGTCTCTTTGTGATTCATTTTGGGTAAGGAGGTCGAAGCCCCAGTGGCCTATGGCCTTAGTTAACTATTGTCTAACAGGCTATGAGACTTCAGACTGTACCCATGCCGCAGATACCGCCTGTCTGAAAACACCCCAGCCCCAACCATAGCTCAAGACCCCAGTCCCTGGCCCAGCCCCAGACTCTGCCCCAGCCCTAACCTCAGCTCAAGACCCAGCTCAAGCTCTAGCCTCTACCCTAACCCCAGCCTCAGCTCCAGCCCTAGCCCTAGTCTCAGGTCCAGCCCCTGTCGCAGCCCTATACACAAGCCCCAGCCCTGGGCACCAGACTGGGGGAAGCAGACGTGATTCCAAAACACCGGACTGTCACAACACCGACTAAACCACCACTGACCCCATATCAAGGTTATTCTGAGTTCACAACGCAAAATGTTCCCAACTGTTCCCAGCACTGAGTGGTTGGCAGTAGGGCATGAGATTAGGGATGTGTATTTGCCATTTTTCCTGGTCGCATGATTATTTCGCATGATTATAAAATACATCTGAAAGTATTCATACCCCTTGACTTACTCCACATGTTGTGTGTGTGTGTGTGTGTGTGTGTGTGTGTGTGTGTGTGTGTGTGTGTGTGTGTGTGTGTGTGTGTGTGTGTGTGTGTGTGTGTGTGTGTGTATAGATATATACACACACAGTTGAAGTCGGAAGTTTACATACACTTAGGTTGGAGTCATCAAAACTAATTTTCCAACCACTCCACAAATTTCTTGTTAACAAACTATAGTTTTGGCAAGTCGGTTAGGACATCTACTTTATGCATGACACAAGTAATTTTTCCAACCATTGTTAACAGACAGATTATTTCACTTATAATTCACTGTATCACAATTCCAGTGGGTTAGAAGTTTACATACACTAGTTGACTGTGCCTTTAAACAGATTGGATAATTCCAGAAAATTATGTCATGGCTTTAGAAGCTTTGGATAGGCTAATTGACAAACTTTGAGTCAATTGGTGGTGTACCTGTGGATTAATTTCATGGCCTACCTTCAAACTCAGTGCCTCTTTGCTTGACATCATGGGACAATCAAAAGAAATCAGCCATCAGAAAAAAAATTATAGACCTCAAGTCTGGTTCATCCTTGGGAGCAAATTCCAAAACGCCTGAAGGTACCACGTTCATCTGTACAAACAATAGTACGCAAGTATAAACACCATGGGACCACGCAGCCAGCATACCGCTCAGGAAGGAGACGCATTCTGTCTCCTAGAGATGAACGTACTTTGGTGCGAAAAGTGCAAATCAATCCCAGAACAACAGCAAAGGACCTTGTGAAGAGGGAGAAAACAGGTACAAAAGTATCTATATCCACAGTAAAATGAGTCCTATATCGACATAACCTGCAAATCCGCTCAGCAAGGAAGAAGCCACTGCTCCAAAACCGCCATAGAAAAGCCAGACTACGGTTTGCAACTGCACATGGGGACAAAGATTGTAATTTTTGGAGAAATGTCCTCTGGTCTGATGAAACAAAAATAGAACTGTTTGGTCATAATGACCATCGTTATGTTTGGAGGAAAAAGGGGGAGGCTTGCGAGCCGAAGAATACCATCCCAACCTTGAAGCACGGGGGTGGCAGCATCATGTTGTGGGGGTGCTTTGTTGCAGGAGGGACTGGTGCACTTCACAAAATAGATGGCATCATGAGGAAGGAAAATTATGTGGATATATTGAAGCAACATCTCAAGGCATCAGTCAGGAAGTTAAAGCTTGGTCACAAATGGGTCTTCCAAATGGACAATGACCCCAAGCATACTTCCAAAGTTGTGGCAAAATGGCTTAAGGACAACAAAGTCAAGGTATTGGAGTGGCCATCACAAAGCCCTGACCTCAATCTTATAGAAAATTTGTGGGCAGAACTGAAAAAGCGTGTGCGAGCAAGGAGGCCTACAAACCTGACTCCGTTACACCAGCTCTGTCAGGAGGAATGGGCCAAAATTTACCCAACTTATTGTGGGAAGCTTGTGGAAGGCTACCCAAAACGTTTGACCCAAGTTAAACAATTTAAAGGCAATGCTACCAAATACTAACTGAGTGTATGTAAACTTCTGACCCACTGGGAATGTGATGAAAGAAATAAAAGCTGAACTAAATAATTCTCTCTGCTATTATTCTGACAGTTCACATTCTTAAAATAAAGTGGGGATCCTAACTGACCTAAGACAGGGAATTTTTCCTAGGATTAAATGTCAGGAATTGTGAAAAACTGAGTTTAAATGTATTTGGCTAAAGTGTATGTAAACTTCTGACTTCAACTGTATATATAAGTCAATAAAAAAGCAAGTGCCATTTAAGATTCATTTATTGAAACTGTAATTTCAACTGGTTATATTATATCGTGGAACACAATCTTCAAAAAGGCAGGAACATCAGCAGTGGCGCTTGCTTGTAGAAGCCTACGGCTGTGCAATGGCATAGCCTTGTTTTGTTAATTTAGCAGACAAGATGCCCTTATTTCCTGAGCCTTTATCACAGTCAAAAAGCACATATTTTATAGTAAAAAAACAATATGTAATATGACAGAATAAAATATAACAGAATATTTTTACAAACGAAAAAGGTTGCCAGTGCGAAGTGATGGGCTCCATTTGGTGAGCTCAAAGACAAAAAAAACAAAAAAAAACATTGGTATTATTTTTGATATACAGACATTTGATTTATGCTGAAAAAATAAACACTAGATTTCAAAAGTTTGGAGTCACTTAGAAATGTCCTTGTTTTTGAAAGAAAAGCACATTTTCTGTCCATTAAAATAACATCAAATTGATCAGAAATACAGTGTAGACATTGTTAATGTTGTAAATGACTATTGTAGCTGGAAACGGCAGATTTGTTATGGAATATCTACATAGCCGTACAGAGGCCCATTATCAGCAACCATCCCTCCTGTGTCCCAATGGCACGTTGTGTTAGCTTATCCAAGTTTATCATTTTAAAAGGCTAACTTGATCATTAGAAAACACTTTTTGGAATTTTGTAAATGGATTAACAATTTCACATTGAACACTGTACGGTGAGGAATTACGGCTACAACATCTGTTTGGTGAGTAGGCATATACTTAATGATTCTGATGAAAATACGCTCTGTCTTTACCAAACTAATGTTTTGGCGTATTTTCAGTGTAGAACCAGTCTATGTTTAGGGGGGTTATTGCCTAGGCTAAACAATTCTAAATGGCTCTAGCAGTTCACAAAGTAGCTTAAGTAGAAAATAGACGGACACAATTATTCCAAAACTGCAGCTCGTTGTTGGAACACATATTTTCATACTTCGATCAACCAGTACATTTTGAATTGGTGATAAAACTGTCGTCCTTTGGCAAGGAATTTAGCTTGTGTATCCCATCAGTTAGATGTGTTGTACACATTTATTTCTGTAGGCCTAACGGGAGCTTGTGTATCCCATCAGTTAGATGTGTTGTACACATTTATTTCTGTAGGCCTAACGGGAGCTTGTGTATCCCATCAGTTAGATGTGTTGTTGTACACATTTATTTCTGTAGGCCTAACGGGAGCTTGTGTATCACATAAGTTAGATGTGTTGTTATACACATTTATTTCTGTAGGCCTAATGGGAGCTTGTGTATCACATCAGTTAGATGTGTTGTTGTACACATTTATTTCTGTAGGCCTAACGGGAGCTTGTGTATCACATCAGTTAGATGTGTTGTTGTAGGAATTTATTTCTGTAGGCCTAACGGGAGCTTGTGTATCACATAAGTTAGATGTGTTGTACACATTTATTTCTGTAGGCCTAACGGGAGCTTGTGTATCACATCAGTTAGATGTGTTGTTGTAGGAATTTATTTCTGTAGGCCTAACGGGAGCTTGTGTATCCCATCAGTTAGATGTGTTGTACACATTTATTTCTGTAGGCCTAACGGGAGCTTGTGTATCCCATCAGTTAGATGTGTTGTTGTACACATTTATTTCTGTTTACCTAATGGGAGCTTGTGTATCACATCAGTTAGATGTGTTGTACACATTTATTTCTGTAGGCCTAATGGGAGCTTGTGTATCACATCAGTTAGATGTGTTGTACACATTTATTTCTGTAGGCCAAATGGGAGCTTGTGTATCACATCAGTTAGATGTGTTGTTGTACACATTTATTTCTGTAGGCCTAACGGGAGCTTGTGTATCACATCAGTTAGATGTGTTGTTGTACACATTTATTTCTGTAGGCCTAACGGGAGCTTGTGTATCACATCAGTTAGATGTGTTGTTGTACACATTTATTTCTGTAGGCCTAACGGGAGCTTGTGTATCACATCAGTTAGATGTGTTGTTATACACATTTATTTCTGTAGGCCTAACGGGAGCTTGTGTATCACATCAGTTAGATGTGTTGTTATACACATTTATTTCTGTAGGCCTAACGGGAGCGTGTGTGCTCACTCAGCACACCTGTGTAAGGAGAGGGTGGAACGCAACTGAGTGAATGAGACACGGAGTGGAAAGGGAATTTAGGGAGAAGAACAGTGTGATGCTTGGCTTGGTTTCTTTTTAGTTGTGCCCTGCAAATGCACATGTACAAATGGAAAACTAGAGTCAAGGCAAATGAACGAGCATTCCACCAAATAGTTTTACACTATCTCTGGTTACAGATCGAGCTTTGATGTCCGTTTGAGTACTCGATTACTCATGCCTATCCCTACATGAGATAATGTATAGTGCTATTATGCATGCATGCATGTATCCTACAATAGATGGTCTATACCCTGTCTAATTGCATAAAGACAATTGAAAGTCTGTTGTAAAAAGGAGACACAGTGCAGATTTAACCTGTAGCTTCTGCTGAAAACTGTTAGATGGACAAGCTGGCTGCTGGTTGATCTGGGTTAGTGTGCTTAACGGACTGGGGTCAAACTGTTCCAGACTCACATGTCCTCCACGGTGATGTCTTTGAGGATCTGGCAGTAGTCTACGTTCCACACAGCCTGATCGTCCCACACCTTGGACGCCAGCAGGATGGCTCCCAGGACGATACGCTTCCAGTTGACTGGGCAGATGTCTATCTCTGCATAAGTTAACAGGCGCTCCAGGTACACCTGGGAGAGAAAAAGATAGATGGAAGAAATAAAGAAATAGATGTCAAAGACAGTCCTCCTTTTAAAGATGTCTGACGTCAAAGACATTCCTCAACTATCCTCTGGTCTGGTGTGTGAGAAACTCCAATAGACTCAATTCAATACATAATTGGAGCAAAAACAAGAATCATGTTGAATTGTGAATAATTCAAATAACAAATTGACATTTCCCAGATGATGTATGAACAACAATATACAGTACAGTTCTTCCTCATCTAAGATAATTACTTCAGATCCAGATAATTTCCCTCTTCTCTGTGTGCCTGAATTGATTCTGGAATTAATGTTCCATTCCAAACTCCTGTGGCATTCCGTCTCCACAAAGCCAAAATAACAGACCATGTCAAAACCTGACGTAATGCAGTTTCTCTGGGCTTTCTCATAAAATAGACATGTCAATCAAAAAACCTTTCCGTTATCGCAGCCACAGTCTCTATTCAGTACGTCAGTGAAAAAAAAAAATGCACTGAACTTTTAGGCACAATATATTGGGAGTAGTCTAATTTACAGCAATTTTGTTTATATTCTCTCCATGTATCAAAATGTAATCATTTCCTTGGGGAAATGTGTTTGGTCTGTCTTAAGACAGTCCATGCTATGTGGTAGGTGGGTGGTGAATCTAGAGGCCTGTACTGTATGTGTCTGACTTGTTAATAGAACACACACTTCCATTATTCCATCCAGCAGTCTCCAAGGACTGTGCTCCGTTTCTCTATTGTCCACAGAATTAATTTCTCGCCTACAGCTTCAAATTCAGCATAGCCATGGATGGCATGGCTATTTAACTGTACATCTAGATTCACCTAAGCCTAGATACACAGCTAGACTTCTACACAAAACAACTTGTTGGAAATGTGTGTGTAGAATTACATACAGCGGAGGTGGCAAAGTATGTGACGCCACATTTTTGGAGCGTTTGCCTTGTGATGCACAGCGGCATCACTGTCATGGCTTCACACAGTGAAGACGGAAACTGTCCAACATGGAAACATTGTGTTGTTAACCACTGGCAGTATGTAAAGTAAAACACCAGTCCACCCACCCACCCACACCCCTCCAGTGCCCGTATTCATATAGTGTCTCAGAGAATGAATGCTGATTTAGGATCAGTTTTGCATTTTGAACCGTTATGAATAGACAAGCTGGGCCTGATCCTAGATCAGCACTCAGACACTAAAACACAGGACAACCTCCCCATTTTCTCGAGCTGAAACTGGTCCTGTTCCTCAATCAATTACTGTCGGCATCCATCCCCATTTTCCCTCTAGGGTGTGGGGCCAATGGGAGAGTCAATGGGACAGTCTGTAATCCCAAGTGACAGAGATGACAGGCCGTGAAGTCATAACCAGACAATGGAGTGTCAGAACACCACAGGAAGACCACACATCTCAGGGCCAGAGAGCCCAGCTCCATCAGACTCGGGCTGCATACCAAATGGCAACCTACTCCTTATGTAGTTCACTGCTTTCAACAAGGGCCTCTCAGCAGTAAACTAAAACAACAGCAGGTGTTATTGAGATGGATGGAGGATGTTTCCAAGCAGAGTGGAGAGGTGTTCTGCTCTACAATGGTTTACAGGGAGTACACAAAACATTAATAGCACCTCCATGACATACTGTACAGAGCCTTTGGAAAGAATTCAGACCCTTTGACTTTTTCAAAATGTTATTATGTTACAGCCTTATTATAAAATGGATTAAATAAATAAAAATCCTCAGCAATCTACACACAATACCCATATAACGACAAAGCGAAAACAGATAATTTTTTTCCAAATTTGTTACATATAAAAAAACAGAAATACCTTAGATACATACGTTTTCAGACCCTTTGCTATGAGACTCAACATTTTGCTCAGGTGCATCCGGTTTCCACTGATCATCCTTGAGATGTTTCTACAACTGTGGTAAAATCAATTGATTGGACATGATTTGGAAAGGTCAGAGCAAAAACCAAGTCATGAGGTTGAAGGAATTGTCCGTAGAGCTCTGAGACAGGATCATATCGAGACACAGATCTGGGGAAGGGTACCAAAAGATTTCTGTAGCATTGAAGGTCCCCAAGAACACATTGGCCTCCATCATTCTTAAATGGAAGAAGTTTGGGACCAACAAGACTCTTCCTAGTGCCGGCCGCCCAGCCAAACTGAGCAATCAGGGGAGAAGGGTCTTGGTCATGAAGGTGACCAAGAAGCCGATAGTCACTCTGACAGAGCTCTAGAGTTCCTCTGTAGAAATGGGAGAACCTTCCAGAAGGACAACCATCTCTGCAGCACTCCACCAATCAGGCCTTTATGGTAGAGTGACCAGACGGAAGTCACTCCTCAGTAAAAGGCACATGACAGTCCGCTTGGAGTTTGCCAAAAGGCACCTTAAGACTCTCAGACCATGAGAAACAAGATTCTGGTGTTATGAAACCAAGATTGAACTCTTTGGCCTGAATGCGAAGTGTCATGTCTAGAGGAAACCTGGCACCATCCCTATGGTGAAGCATGGTGGTGGTAGCATCATGCTGTGGGGATGTTTTTCAGCGGCAGGGACTGGGAGACTAGTCAGGATTGAACGGAAGAAATTACAGAGAGATCCTTGATGAAAACCTGCTCCAGAGTGCTCACGACCTCAGACTTGGGCGAAGGTTTACATTCCAACAGGACCAGGACCCTAAGCACACAGCCAAGACAACGCAGGAGTGGCTTCGGAACAATTCTCTGAATGTCTCTGAATCCGTTAAGACACCCAGCCAAAGCCCGGACTTAAACCTGTAAATAGCTGTGCAGTAACGCTCCCCATCCAACCTGACAGAGCTTGAGAGGATCTGCAGAGAAGAATGGGAGAAACTCCCCAAATGCAAGTGTGCCAAGCTTGTAGCGTCATACCCAGAAGACTCGAGGCTGTAATCGCTGCCAAAGGTGCTTCAACAAACTACTGAGTAAAGGGTCTGAATACTTATGTAAATGTAATATTTTTGTATATTTTTTTTTAGAAACTAGCAAAAATACCTAAAAACCAGTTTTTGCTTCATCATTATGGGGCATTGTGTGTAGATTGTTTTCTTCATCAATCTATTTAATCAATTTTAGAATAAGGCATAACCTAACCTATCAAAATGTGGAAAAAGTCAAGCGGTCTGAATACTTTCCGTAGCCACGGACACGTTATTAATGGTTTGTGTACTTCGTGTAAACCATTGTAGAGCAGAACACCTCTCCACTCTGCTCGAAAACATCTTCCATCCATCTCAATTTTTACTTGTAGTTTTTTTTATTTAACTAGGCAAGTCAGTTAAAACAAATTCTTATTATTTTCAATGACGGCCTGGGAACAGTGGGTTAACTGCCTTGTTCAGGGGCAGAACGACAGATTTTTACCTTGTCAGCTCGGGGATTCGATCTAGCAACCTTTCAGTTACTGGCCCAATGTTCTAACCACTAGGCTACCCTCCACCCCAATAACACCTGCTGTTTTCTGGGGGTTTACTGCTGAGAGGCCCTGGTTGAAAGCAGTGAACTACATAAGAAATAGGTTGCCATTTGGTAGATTTTGGACAAATCCGTTAAGACACCAAACATGATAAAGGGTTAAACATAGGTTTTTAATCAACTCGTGAATTTATTGAATATAGCTATGATCCCCCGGCCATATACTGTATCTTGACATTAACATTTTATGCAGATTATTATAAATAAGTTATAACAAGTCGTCCAGTGTAGGAAATCCTCACTGGTACCATAGTGTTTAGAAAGACCCATGTACTTTAACTTCACCTGAACAGGGACAAGTAGGCCCAAAATGACAGTGATGTACCTCAATTTGCACCCTATTCCATATATAGCCATATGGGCCCAGGTCAAAAGTAGTGTACTATATAGGGAATATGGTGCCATTTAGTTAAGATGTCATTAAATGGGAGCAACACTCCCTCCTAGTGTTGTGTGGCAGGGTGTGATGACGAAGTCACTCACTAGTGTGACGATAGCACACTCTGCAGTGAGCTGTGCTGCACTGAACAGCGTCCGGACAAAGCGATAGATCTGTTTCTGCTCTGGGTCGTGCTTTTCATAGTCCGCAGGAATCTCAGATTTCTGTAATCAACAGAGGAGCAAAGAGATGGATAATATACTAATGAAACATGGGAACAGCCCAATTGTGACCCAATTCTGAATTGGTCTAAAGACCATTTAGTGTCAAAATAATCAGAATTGGGCTGCCTGTGTAAATGCAGCCTAATACACACGCATATCCATAATGTATTATATATAACTACAAGAGTCTTACCGTAAGTGGATGAAGCTTTTCATCAAAAATATCTAATACCATTCTCCCATCGATCTCTCTGGAATGACAAAAAAGACCACGCAGGTCAGTTGCTGAATGACAAGTGATGACAGTAACCAGTCACGAGACCCAAGTGTGAAGGCTCGTTCACAAACACACTGTGGCTTTGACTGTTTTGACTGAGGAGAGGAGAGGGACGCTGTTTCGATCCTCTACAAAGTCAGTCAGGCTGTAGACCAATAGGGGAACACAGCCTCAGTGACCTCTCCACTCTGTTTGAAAGGCACATTGATCCATCTTGCCACGGAACACTCAGAATGTGTCCCACATGGCGCCCTATTCCCTACGTAGTGCACTACTTTTGACAACAGCCCTATGGGCCTTGGTCAAATATAGTACGCTATAAAGGGAAAAGGGTGTAATTTCGGACACACACTCATAGTACCTAAAGTGCTGGACATCTAAAGACTGGAATTTTGGAACCATGCCAGGGGGGCTACGGGGGCCTGTTCGTGTTATCAAAGGCTGACTTTTATGTGTGACCCTCCCTCACCCATTATTGATGCTGGATGTCCAAATAGAATGTTCTTTCAACACATAGGACTACAGTATAACATGGGCTGGCTCTGCACTAGTACTAGGAGGAGCTGATGCTATTAGCTGAATGTGACAGAACATTCTTTCTTTTACTTTTCAGGGGGGGGGGGGGGGGGGGGGGGTTCAGCTTTAATATTGCCGAAAGATTGTGGCTTCCAGCTATGGAATTGTCTACATCATTTCCAATCCCCCACATATTATTTTGTAAATACAGTTGAGGACGGAAGTTTACATACACCTTAGCCAAATACATTTAAACTCAGTTTTTTTCACAATTCCTGACATTTAATCCTAGTAAAAATTCCCTGTCTTAGGTCAGTTAGGATCACCACTTTATTTTAAGAATGTGAAATGTCAGAATAATAGTAGAGAGAATGATTTACTTCAGCTTTTATTTCTTTCATCACATTCCCAGTGGGTCAGAAGTTTACATACACTCAATTAGTATTTGGTAGCATTGCCTTTAAATTGTTTAACTTGGGTCAAACATTTTGGGTAGCCTTCCACAAGATTCCCACAATAAGTTGGGTGAATTTTGGCCCATTCCTCCTGACAGAGCTGGTGTAACAGTCAGGTTTGTAGGCCTCCTTGCTCGCACACACCTTTTCAGTTCTGCCCACAAATTTTCTATAGGATTGAGGTCATAGCCACTCCAATACCTTGACTTTGTTGTCCTTAAGCCATTTTGCCACAACTTTGGAAGTATGCCTGGGGTCATTGTCCATTTGGAAGACCCATTTGCGACCAAGCTTTAACTTCCTGACTGATGTCTTGAGATGTTGCTTCAATATATCCACACAATTTTCCTTCCCCAGAATGCCATCTATTTTGTGAAGTGCACCAGTCCCTCCTGCAGCAAAGCACCCCCACAACAGTTGGGATGGTGTTCTTTGGCGTGCAAGCCTCCCCCTTTTTCCTCCTAACATAACAATGGTCATTATAGCCAAACAGTTATATTTTTGTTTCATCAGACCAGAGGACATTTCTCCAAAAAGTACAATCTTTGTCCCCATGTGCAGTTGCAAACCGTAGTCTGGCTTTTTTATGGTGGTTTTGGACCAGTGGCTTCTTCCTTGCTGAGTGGCCTTTCAGGTTATGTCGATATAGGACTCGTTTTACTGTGGATATAGATACATTTGTACCTGTTCCCTTCAGCATCTTCACAAGGTCCTTTGCTGTTGTTCTGGGATTGATTTGCACTTTTAGATTTTCACTTTTCATCTCTAGGAGACAGAACGCGTCTCCTTCCTGAGCAGTATGACGGCTACGTGGTCCCATGTTGTTTATACTTGCGTACTGTTGTTTGTACAGATGAACGTGGTACCTTCAGGCATTTGGAAATTGCTCCCAAGGATGAACCAGACTTCTGGAGGTCTACAATTGTTTTTCTGAGATCTTTTTCTGAGAGCTGATTTCTTTTGATTTTCCCATGATGTCAAGCAAAGAGACACTGAGATTGAAGGTAGGCCATGAAATACATCCACATGTACACCTCCAATTGACTCAAATGATGAATTCAGAAACTTCTAAAGTAGGTGTCCTAACCGACTTGCCAAAACTATAGTTTGTTAACAAGAAATGTGTGGAGTGGTTGAAAAACAAGTTTTAATGACTCCAACCTAAGTGTATGTAAACTTCTGACTTCAACTATATGTATGTATGTATGTATGTATGTATGTATGTATGTATGTATGTATGTATGTATGTATGTATGTATGTATGTATGTATGTATGTATGTATGTATGTATGTATGCATGCATGTATGCACAGTGGGGAGAACAAGTATTTGATACACTGCCGATTCTGCAGGTTTTCCTACTTACAAAGCATGTAGAGGTCTGTAAAATTCCAGAAAATCACATTGTATCATTTTTAAGTAATTGATTTGCATTTTATTGCATGACATAAGTATTTGATCACCTACCAACCAGTAAGAATTCTGGCTCTCACAGACCTGTTAGTTTTTCTTTAAGAAGCCCTCCTGTTCTCCACTCATTAACTGTATTAACTGCACCTGTTTGAACTCGTTACCTTTATAAAAGACACCTGTTCACACACTCAATCAAACAGACTCCAACCTCTCCACAATGGCCAAGACCAGAGAGCTGTGTAAGGACATCAGGGATAAAATTGTAGACCTGCACAAGGCTGGGATGGGCTACAGGACAATAGGCAAGCAGCTTGGTGAGAAGGCAACAACTGTTGGCACAATTATTAGAAAATGGAAGAAGTTCAAGATGACGGTCAATCACCCTCGGTCTGGGGCTCCATGCAAGATCTCACCTTGTGGGGCATCAATGATCATGAGGAAGGTGAGGGATCAGACCAGAACTACACGGCAGGACCTGGTCAATGACCTGAAGAGAGCTGAGACCACAGTCTCAAAGAAAACCATTAGTAACACACTACGCCGTCATGGATTAAAATCCTGCAGCGCACGCAAGGTCCCCCTGCTCAAGCCAGCGCATGTCCAGGCCCGTCTGAAGTTTGCCAATGACCATCTGGATGATCCAGAGGAGGAATGGGAGAATCTTCATGTGGTCTGATGAGACAAAAATATAGAGCTTTTTGGTCTAAACTCCACTCGCCGTGTTTAGAGGAAGAAGAAGGATGAGTACAACCCCAAGAATACCATCCCAACCGTGAAGCATGGTGGTGGAAACATAATTCTTTGGGGATGCTTTTCTGCAAAGGGGACAGGACGACTGCACCGTATTGAGGGGAGGATGGATGGGGCCATGTATCACGAGATCTTGGCCAACAACCTCCTTCCCTCAGTAAGAGCATTGAAGATGGGTCGTGGCTGGGTCTTCCAGCATGACAACGACTCAAAACACACAGCCAGGGCAACTAAGGAGTGGCTCCGTAAGAAGCATCTCAAGGTCCTGGAGTGGCCTAGCCAGTCTCCAGACCTGAACCCAATAGAAAATCTTTGGAGGGAGCTGAAAGTCCGTATTGCCCAGCGACAGCCCCGAAACCTGAAGGATCTGGAGAAGGTCTGTATGGAGGAGTGGGCCAAAATCCCTGCTGTGCAAACCTGGCCAAGAACCACAGGAAACATATGATCTCTGTAATTGCAATCAAAGGTTTGTGTACAAAATATTAAGTTCTGCTTTTCTGATGTATCAAATACTTATGTCATGCAATAAAATGCAAATTAATTACTTAAAAATCATACAATGTGATTTTCTGGATTCTGCAAAATCGGCAGTGTATCAAATACTTGTTCTCCCCACTGTATATATTATTATAAAAAAAATAAAAATACATTTTTCTTTATTATTTTCCCCTACTCCTAACCCTACCATCCCTTCCCTAATTGGAGTAAACTAATGGACAATAACTCTTCGACTTCTACTTCCAGCTTATACATACTATATCCAGCACACTTTACAGACATAGTATATTTTACAATAGTCTTTTGTTTGTTTTTAGCCCCATCCTGACAGGTCATTCTTACCGGTTCTTTATGTGGTAGTATATCGCCAGGGCTACACTGTAAAGACAAATCATTACAATGAAGTTACAATTCAATTTGCAATTTAGTCTTTCACAATGATAACTACATACAGAATTCTTACATACATAACACACATGACAAAGATTAGCATCATAAGTACATTCTGATGGATTCATTGATTGATTGGTGATTAACCTACCACTTGATGGTGTATTTGAGGTTAGGCTGACTGACGGTGCTGTCATCTAGGAAAATGGTGGAACAGGAGCTGTACTTCCGTCTGACTGGAGCAGCATGGTGCTGCAACACACACACACACACATCACACTCTGTTACTGTTATGTCCACAGTCCACACACACACACACACAGGCAGGCTAGAACGCATGCACACATGCATCCACACACAAAACATACAGGCATGCTTACACTCACAGCAGGACCTGTAAAAAGCCTTGAAACTAGAAACAACTGCTGTAGACCAGCTAATACCCCTGCTTTGTGGTTTTATCTGAGAGTGACATACTGTACATACAGACGGAATGGGTTTCACTAAAAACACTAGCTTCTATTTTAATCCATCAGTCTAGTGCACATTGAGATGGTTTATATCGGCCAATCACCAACCCTTGCACTCTATTAATCTCATCAACCTAGTACAGCATGTCATGTACAACCAGCGTGATACAGATAGACAGACATACAGGTAACTGCCAAAGTAAAGGAAACACTTGAGTAAATGAGGGATACAAAGTATATTCAAAGCAGGTGCTTCCACACAGGTGTGGTTCCTGAGTTATTTAAGCAATTAACATTCCATCATTCTTGTATAAAAATGCTGGGCAGGCTATTATTTTGGCTACCATGGCTATGCCCCCATAGGATGACAATTCCCCCATCTACAGGGCGCGAGTGGTCACTGAATGGTTTGACGAGCATGAAAACGATGAAAGCCAAACGCCAAGGCGGTCTCAGTCACCAGATGTCAACCCAATTGAACACTTATGGTAGATTCTGGAGCGGCGCCTGAGACAGGTTTTTTCCACCACCATCAACAAAACACCAAATGATGTAATTTCTCTTGGAACAATGGTGTCACATCCCTTCAATAGAGTTCCAGACACTGTAGAATATAAACTCAAAATAAGAAACATCCGTTTCTCAGGACCCTGTCTTCCAAAGATCATTCGTAAAACTCCAAATAACTTCACAGATCTTCATTGTAAAGGGTTTAAACACTGTTTCCCATGCTTGTTCAATGAACAATAAACAATTAATGAACATGCACCTGTGGAACGGTCGTTAAGACACTAACAGCTTACAGACGGTAGGCAATTAAGGTCACAGTTATGAGAATTTAGGACACTAAAGAGGCCTTCCTACTGACTCTGAAAAACAGCAAAAGAAAGATGCCCAGGGCCCCTGCTCATCTGCGTGAACGTGCCTTAGGCATGCTGCAAGGAGGCATGAGGACTGCAGATGTGGCCAGGGCAATAAATTGCAATGTCCGTACTGTGAGACACCTAAGACAGCGCTACAGGGAGACAGGACGGACTGCTGATCATCCTCGCAGTGGCAGACCACGTGTAAAAACACCTGCACAGGATCGGTACATTCGAACATCACACCTGCAGGACAGGTACAGGATGGCAACAACAACTGTCCGAGTTACACCAGGAACGCCCAATTCCTCCATCAGTGCTCAGACTGTCCGCAATAGGCTGAGAGAGGCTGGACTGAGGGCTTGCAGGCCTGTTGTAAGGCAGGTCCTCACCAGACATCACCAGCAACAACGTCGCCTATGAGCACAAACCAACCGTCACTGGACCAGACAGGACTGGCAAAAAGTGCTCTTCACTGACGAGTCACGGTATTGTCTCACCAGGGGTGATGGTCGGATTCGCGTTTATCGTCAAAGGAATGAGCGTTACACCGAGGCCTGTACTCTGGAGCGGGATCGATTTGGAGGTGGGGGGTCCATCATGGTCTGGGGCGGTGTGTCACAGCATCATCGAACTGAGCTTGTTGTCATTGCTGGCAATCTCAACACTGTGCGTTACAGGGAAGACATCCTCCTCCCTCATGTGGTACCCTTCCTGCAGGCTCATCCTGACATGACCCTCCAGCATGACAATGCCACCAGCCATACTGCTCATTCTGTGTGTGATTTCCTGCAAGACAGGAATGTCAGTGTTCTGCCATGGCCAGCGAAGAGTCCGAATGTCTCAGTTGTTGAATCTTGTTATGTTCACACAAATATTTACACATGTTAAGTTCGCTGAAAATAAACGCAGTTGACAGTGAGAGGACATTTCTCTTTTTGCCGAGTTTATGTCAAGGTGCACAAGGTAGCCTAGTGGTTAGAGCGTTGGGCCAGTAATTGAAAGGTTGCTGGATTGAATCCCGAGCTGACAAGGTAAAAATCTGTCGTTTTGCCCCTGAACAAGGCTGTTCCCCGGTAGGCCGTCATTGTAAATAAGTATTTGTTCTTAACTGACTTGCCTAGTTAAATAAAGGTTACATTAAAAAAAGCTGTTCTGGCTCGTGGTTAAGACACTATGTTGGTGTTTCCTTTATTTTGGCATCTACCTGTACATACATACTGTACATACATACACTTTGCTTCTGTATTCAGATGACAAAAGAGACAGGAGTGGATATAACAGGCACACCTAGATTAAATCTGTATCTAAACACACAAATGCCAGGGATACATAATACTTTACCTTGTTCTCCGAAATGTGTGTTAACTTGCAAAATAATAAAGTTGATTAAAATCTTCATAAACAAAATCACAGGAACAATCATGTGCTCAAAGAAATAATGCAGTCTTACAAATGACAGAGGAACACTGCTAACCAAATATTCTGTATTCAGTAGGGCGTACATCAATGACCTGATTAAATCAATGAAAAAGCATAGCATATTACCATGCAAATGCCAGAAAACACAATTTCATCAGCATCATCATCATCTATGCAAATACAGCATTATATTCAATATGGCGTCCAATCTGAGGTTGATACTCACATGATTGATGTAGATGCTCTTCCGTTTTTCTCTCACTGCAAATTGAGAGCGAGAGAGATGAAATCAGTGACAGCATGGTAACAGTCAATGATTAGGCACACAAGATAGAGCAGAGTTCATCCCCTGGAGTTGAAACACACGCTGATAGGGGTCAAGGCAGGTTGCAGTACACAGCCATTACTGACAGGGGGCAGTCAATCCCAAGGCTGTCCTGCACCATACAGAGCTGGGAGTGCAGTATGGTCAAAGGCACATTAAGGAAGAGTGACTATATGGATTGGCCATTTTTCAATATCAGCTTTGTGGGAACTTAATAAAACATATTGCTCAAAGTGCTGTTCAAGCAAACAATCGCTACAACTTAACATTTCCTTCAAATTACACTTCTACTAATTGCTGACATAGATGAATGGCTGTGGGATAATACAAATGCTTTTCATTCCTCAAAGGCCTTAAATTAACATCATGTTTAGCACTCTGAACTGTGTGAAAGCAGAAAGCAAAGCAATTGAGTTAATTGCTTAATTAATCCTTTCATGCGTTTGCCCCTAAAACAATCTCTTGGGATTACATCAAATCTAAACGCTTCATTCACACAAATATTGTCACGTCTATAACTATAGCTCCACTTCGCTATCTGGCTTTATTTCAATCATGTCATTGTATTCATGTGGTGAATACAGGGCATTCGTACTGTTTATCAGTAGTCTAATGATTCCTCATTGGGCCTTGCTGCGATGGATGGGTTCACTCCAAGTATGGAAGCCGCTCTGATTGGGTGACGGAGATCCAGTGTGTGTGTGCGCGCGTTTGTGTGTGTGAGTGACGTAGCGACATAGAAGGAGCGCTGCATGGCCAAGCAGCAGGGCAGGATGAGATATACAACGCTGACATAGTGAAGCTCTGGCACCTTGCTACACAATCAGCACACACACACACACACACACACACACACACACACACACACCTAAAACCTGTGAGGAATCATGGCTGTGCACATTGTAAAATAAAGCGTGGAAGCGAGCATTTACATCATAAGGCTTCACACATTTTTACATGTTCAAATATTGATCTAGCTGGGAGAAAGAACTCTGACTGTTCTTCTTAAAGGCACAGAGGGCTGGGTGTGTGCATGTGTGCGAGAGTGTCTCATCAGTACATACCAGTTTGAGCAGAAGTGGCTAGGTTTGTACAGATAACACGCATCATGCAGGAGGTAAAGCTTACATCTGAGCACAGCTTACAATAATCCACAAAATATGAACACATATACTGTATATACACACACAGAAATCTGCTGCAAAGACAGATGGCGGTGTTCCGTCAGAAGCACACAGCTTGAGACTACAGAGCAGGGCTATAACCCAAAACACAAGCCAAACACACACCCATCACACCAGCCTATACCAAACCTACTTACCTTTCTTATTGAGAACAGGAACTGAAAAAGACAAAGTTGAAGAGGTCTCTACATATATCTATCTAGGGACAAGTAACAAATACAGTTGGATTCCTGTCTTTTATCTTTCTCATATTGCATCAATGAGCCTGCATCCCAAACTGCACCCCATTTCCTACATAGTGTACAGTTAAAGGAATAGGAACCCATTTGGGACACAGCCATCGATAACTAGGACGGCAGAGCGTTACATAACTAAGAAAGCGCCTCACAAACGGATAATTATCTACAGCGCTTAAAGCAATACTTAATTACAACATCCACCTGCGGTCGGCTACACGTGAGCTGTGTGCTAAATCATCCATGCTGCAAGGCATGAGATTAGAAATGAGAAATTCATTTGATTAAACCATTATTATATAGTTTGAACACTATCTGCATCTGTGGCTTCAATTCATTCCTGCAGACGTTGTCTTCACACACTGTAAAATTGATTCGCTTAGAAAATAAGTGTTTTTATGAAAAAGGCTTCATAGTGCCACAGATGACATCCACGACTCAGCGTAGTGGAGAAGTTAGTGGAGAGAGAGAGAGAGAGAGAGAGAGAGAGAGAGAGAGAGAGAGAGAGAGAGAGAGAGAGACAGAGAGACAGAGAGACAGAGAGACAGAGAGACAGAGAGACAGAGAGACAGAGAGAGAGAGAGAGAGAGAGAGAGAGAGAGAGAGAGAGAGAGAGAAAAGGAGGGCGAGAGAGAGAGAGAAAAGGAGGGCGAGAGAGAAATGAAAAGAGAGCCAGAGATTGAAAAGGAGAGAGCGGTGAGAGAGAGAGAGAGAGAGAGAGTGCAATGTACTAGAGAGAGAGGAGAGATTGAAAATGAAAGAGTGAGAGGAGGGGACACTCACCATCTGTCTGGGATTTGCTGAGGAATATGGTGCTGGCTCTGGGATGGTCTGAAGGGTTGTACTCCATGTTCAGATCTGAAGGAAACAGAAACAGCCATCAGCTCCGGAGCATACTGCTCAATGTACTGTATACTCTGCTGGTTGTATATGGATTCAGAGTTAGAACACAATGAACCCAGCCAGGTATAGACCTGTTTTATAGAGCTGGATGACTGAACAACACACATGCTGATGAGAAAGAGGCGTCGCACACGGATAGCCATTTGTTGAACAGATGAGAAAAATGTGATCACGCGTACAGAAGGACTGCCTTGAATACAAGTATTGAATACTGACTGTCTGGGGATACCAGTACTGTAGGATTTGTCCCAAATGGGACCCTATTCCCTATATAATGTACTACTTTTGACCAGAGCCCTATGGGCCCTGATGAAAGAATAGGGTGCCAAATGGGACGCAAATACATTCTGTCTGAAAGGTCCATTTCAGGGGAGCATGCAGTTAAACATAGCAACCACCAAGTGGCGTAACGCTGAGGAACAGTGGTTTGGCTGGAGATTGAGGCAGACTGGTACGGCAATGAAAACGTCTTATTTGATCAATTGCCTGTTTTTATGTGATGCTTTTTACACACTGGGTGATAACAGGTCCATCAGCATAAATGACGGAATATTGTGGAAGTTACCATGGCGCCAGGCAATAAAAATTAACATATTAGTTAAACTGCAAAAATATGTTGATGTTACCTAGATATCTCTTACCATAAGAATGCATTGATTTGATATCTTACCAAGACACATTATCTTAGTGCACTGGCAGATAATTGTATTACTTTAACTGTCTCGGGCTTGACATCCACTACCCAGCCCCCCTGTCTCTGGCTCTGGGCCAGGATCCCACCCAGGGGACCGCTGTCAGTCCTGACATCCACTACCCAGCCCCCCTGTCTCTGGCCCTAGTCCAGGCCCTGGGTCCTGACCCTGTCAGCAGCCACAGGGATCCAAGCATAATGTCATCCTGGCAGGAAAGGCCAGATAGGGGCTACACCCAGCCATACCACCAGCTGCAGCAGAGAGGAGAGGAGAGCCACTGCCCGAAGAACAGCTCCTCAACAGAGGTGATAGATGAGAGGAGAGAGTGAGTGGGAAAGAGGAGTGGAAGACAGGGTTCAAGCGCCCGCCTACAGACCCAAAGCCTTAGAAATATGAGTCATCGTAGGTTGAGATGTCCTGCTTTCTTTCTTCAGCCCTGGTATAATACTACTGTCTTACCAGAGCACACATACATCAGATGGCGCTCTATGCCGGTCTTAACAGAGTGGGAGTTGTGACTTGATATGGATATGAGCTATTGCTACAAATTAACTGACGGAACACATGATAGTGTTATGAGACCTAGTTTAGCTGGGGAAAATAACGACTCCTATATGAGGTCATCTGAGTGGAGCAGCTACCATTATGCTCCAACTCTTTTGAACTGCAGTCTTTTGTGTGTGAGAGGCACTTAAAGCTCAAAGGAGATACAGCTAGCTCCCTCCACACACTCCAGTGACCTACGTACGGCGCAGGCAGCACTTCAAGGAGGAGGAGAACTAGGTGATGAATAAAAGATGGGTTAGTTTATCAACGGTATGGGAAGGAGCCAGAAGACGCGAGAGACGAAAACAAGGCTTATTAGTCCAATGTGTACTGTAACAGTCTGATCGGTATTTCAGAACTCTACTCAATGAAAAGTTAGTGTTAAATACAGGCACACACGAATGAGCAGGCACACACACACACAATATGGTTGTCTCGGTACCCTTTGATTTAGGGTTTTCTTTGGAGTGGCCCTCTTCCTCTCAGCCTGTACAGTGGTGCACGTGCACACACACACACACACAGTCCACCCTTCTAACTTCCTGTGTTTCAGGAAACTGGTCAGGAAGTCACACCGGGGTCTGCTACACAAAACTAACCAGCTCTATTGTTTTAGAGTTATGACAAAAGGGGGAGTTGTCTTGCACTACCGAAATGAGGTAAATCAATGAGTATGTTTACATGCACACTAATAATTCGATATTAAACTGATTATGGCAGTAGGCCGAGTATGGCATTAGTCATGCAAACACCTTACTCTGCTGATCTTAATTGGTACGGTCATAATCGAAGTAAGCATACGGCGATTAAAAAACTGCATCTTTCAAATGATTAGGACATGTAAAGACCTTAATCGGAGTTCCAGCAGTGTATTTGATCTGTGCATGTACTAACACCAGCCAAGCAAGCCTCCCTCTTTAGCACCAGCGAAGTGAGTTCGGAACAACTGAAAGTATGCATCTTTGAAGATATTTTCACATAAAAACTTTATATACAGTGCATCCGGAAAGCATTCAGACTCCTTAAATTTTTTCACGTTTTGTTACATTACAGCCTTATTCTAAAATGTATAAAATATTTTTTTATCAATCTACACACAATACCCCATAATGATGAAGCAAAAGTTTTTTTAACATTTATTTGCAAATTTTATAAATATTTTTTTAAATCCCATTTATATATTCAGACCCTTTACTCAGTACTTTGTTGAAGCACCTTTGGCAGCGATTACAGCCTCGAGTCTTCTTGGATTTGATGCTACAAGCTTGGCGCACCTGTATTTGGGGAGTTTCTCCCATTCTTCTCTGCAGATCCTCTCAAGCTCTGTCAGGTTGGACGGGGAGTGTCGCTGCACAGCTATATTCAGGTCTCTCTAGAGATGTTCCATCAGGTTCAAGTCCAGGCTCTGACTGGACCACTCAAGGACATTCAGAGACTTGTCCTGAAGCCACTCCTGTGTTGTCTTGGCTGTGTGCTTAAGATTGTTGTTCTGTAGGAAGGTTAACCGTCGCCCCCGTCTAAGATCCTGAGCGCTCTGGAGCAGGTTTTCATCAAAGATCTCTCTGTACTTTGCTCCGTTCATCTTTCCCTCAATCCTGACTAGTCTCCCAGTCCCAGCCCTGAAAAATCCCCACAGCATGATGCTGCCACCACCATACTTCACCGTAGAGATGGTGCCATATTTCCTCCAGATGTGACACTTGGCATTCAGGCCAAAGAGTTAAATCTTTGGTTCATCAGACCAGAGAATTTTTTTCTCATGGTCTGAGCCCTTTAGCTTCCTTTTGGCAAACTCCAAGCGGGCTGTCATGTGCCTTTTACTGAGGAGTGGCATCAGTCTGGCCTCTCTAACACAAAGGCCTGATTGGTGGAGTGCTGTAGAGATGGTTGTCCTTCTGGAAGGTTCTCCCATCTCCACAGTGGAACTGGAGCTCTGTCAGAGTGCCCATTGGGTTCTTGGTCACCTCCGTGACCAAGGCCCTTCTCCCCCGATTGCTCAGTTTGGCCGGGCGGCAAGCTATAGGAAGAGTCTTGGTGGTTCCAAACTTCTTCCTTTTAAGAATAATGGAGGCCACTGTGTTCTTGAGGACCTTCAATGCTGCAGAAATATTTTGCTACCCTTCCCCAGATCTTTGCCTTGACGCAATCCTGTCTCGGAGCTCTACAGACAATTGGTTCAACCTCATGGCTTGGTTTTTCTCTGACATGCACTGTCAACTGTGGGACCTTATATAGACAGGTGTGTGCCTTTCCAAATAATGTCCAATCAATTGAATTTACCACAATCAAGTTGTAGAAACATCAAGGATTATCAATGATAACAAGATGCACCTGAGCTCAATTTCAAGTCTCATAGCAAAGGGTTTGAATACTTATGTAAATAAGATATTTTGGTTTTTAATTTGTTATAAATTTGCAAACATTTCTAAAAACCTGTTTTTGCTTTGTCATTATGGGGTATTGTGTGTAGATTGATGAGGATTTTGTTTTATTTAATCCATTTTAAAATAAGGCAGTAATGTAACAAAATGTGGAAAAAGTCAAGGGGTCGAAATACTTTCCGAATGCACTGTATGTCTGAACTCGGAATCAAATAGGCTTCCCAAAAATAACATGGTCGCAGTGGTAGAACTCTTATTTTGATTTGAGATTTTCTGCATTTATCAAAGTCCCATCGGGTAGCCCGATTTCAGATGTGGACATGTAAACAGGATTATTATAGAAATCGTTCTTCTTTCAAAGCATGAAAGGTCTTAATCAAATTATCATATTAAATCTGTCTATCCACAATAATTGTATTTTGTATGCAAATAATCATACTCAGTGAGACTGTATTGTACACGCACACACCCTGTATTCCCATAATCCTACCGTCAGTCCTACTTCTGTGCAGCTCAACTTCCATCCACTTCCGCTGCCAACAAACGTTTGTTCAAATGAATCAAGCATCCATAAAACACATTGGATTTACGGGCCATTTCTCAGTGAGCCAAGGGTCTTATTGGGCACCGGTGTTGAGAGAATGACAACATCAAAACGCCACTTAATACTCTCTCACAACGATCACAGGGTGCTTGGCCAAGCTGATAAATCAATGAGGTACATCAGTGTCCCTGCTGCTGCTCCTTGTCTGAGCCGTCCTATACATTACGCCCAACAGATGCAGACTTACATGGACAGTGGCCACAGCTCCTGTTCGCTGTCCCTCCATCATCACCGAGGGCAGTGTGGGTTGGCAGGCTACCTGGCAGGCTGCCTGGCAGGCTGCCTGGCAGGCTGGTCCTGTCCTGGCACTGTAGCACATTGGACCAGCTAGGCCCAGGTCTGGCAGTCCGTCATTACAAGTCACCAGACAGACAGTACAAAGAGCAGAGAACCCAATGATTCATCCAGAACTTACTACAGAGACACCAGCCAGGAGAGACCAGATGGCTGCGCCACCTCCATGGCATCTCTGACTGACTGACTGTGTGTCAGAGATCCTGTTATTCACAAATGATAGGATCTCTGTTATCTTGGTAGAGAGCGTAGTCTTCTTTCATGTAACACTTGGTCCTGAGCTTGACTAACCCTATACTCATGCCTCCTTTCCTTAGTTAGCAAATGAAACTAGTCTTTATAATCTGCAATCTGGAAGGAAAGGAGACAAGGAGAGGGCACAAGGAGAGCAGTACACAAATCAAGATAGATGTAATGTGAGCTTGCTTTTGTATGTATGCTACTGCACATGTTGTATATGCTTCTGTGTATGGTGTGTTTTACAGTAAACTTTATGTGACGTGTATGTTTTTATTGATTCCATGGAACGCAGGACTCCCTGGAACACAGTGGTAATTCTTACGGAGTGGACTATCCTATCTAAATAAAGATAATTCAATTACATGAATGTTATCCAGGATTAGCATGACGCCACCTTTCAGTGTGGAGAGACAGGCACAAAGACAAGGACATAGAGTCACAAGGTTGACTCCACTCAACCCGATAATTCGAACGGATCCCTTCAAGCATGTCTTCCTCATAGCTGCAGGACGTGCCTGACAACGTGCCTGACAAGGTGTACCAGAGCATTACAGATGACCAGGGTCACAAATGGCATATGTCCTGTTCAAAAGAAGTGCATTTTAAAGGCCCAGTGCAGTCAAAAACTTGATTTCCCCGTATTTTATATATTCACCATGCCCCTCCACTAAAATCTCATCCGTCTCTTCTCCAAGTTGAAATAGCCACTTTAGAGCAGCTTAGCACTGTGAACTGATGGAGGCTCTCTCACTCTCATCAGGCCCATGGGAGCTTCCTCACTGGAGTGGTGAACTGGTTGATAAAATATGTTCTATTTCTCCTGAGCCTGGTGGTGGTGGTAGCATTGGAAAAGGAGTAAGGGACTTGTGTGATAGAGTCAGAGAGCCTGGGGTTAAGCTGGTATTTCTGAAGATAATTCACCCTAAAGGGGTAGAGCATTTCTGAGGCTAGAACCTAACCCGACACAGCTGGCTAAATGGCCTGGGCAAATAGTCAGGACTGTGTTATCCCCACTGGCTTTTCAAACCCAAAATGTGATTCCTTACTTGTGAATGATCCTATAACAGCAGTAACAGGTTACCTGTGAATGTTACACAAGAAGTCTCCTTTACCCTGAGCATGACACTAGCAATAACAGTATGTGTGATGGTAGTGTATGACCAGTTCAGTGAGACCCAGTAGCTCAGCAGTCAGTGGTAATCCTGGTTGATATACAGCCAGATCACCCGTGATACAAGTCAGTATTCGACGTCCATCTATGTCTGAGGACGTCAGGAGATTACATGGAAACCGGCTACTAGGGGTTACAGTGAGAGCAGTAAGCATCTGCATCGGATTCCCAAGGTTGGAAGTTCAAATACAGCAATAGGAAGTTGTTTTTCAATTTTTGTTTTAAGCCTATCCCAAACCTTAACCATTCCGAGTTAATGCCTAAACTTAACCTTCAAAATGTAGAAATGTGTACAGTGTGTATCACTGTGCTGAAATGTGTCATAAGAAACTGCTGCTGAGTAGAACACACACACACACACCCACACACACAGTTATCCTTCCGAGAGGAAAAGCAAACAAAGAAAGAAAGAACATTTAGTCAAGTGATTTAGACAAAAGGAGATGTCTCCTGACTCTCTTTTCCATGACTTCATCAGTCTGCTGTGACTGTCTCAAATCTCTGGTTGCATCTCTTATACTAATGGCTGAGTGTGTGTGGACCCCTGTGATGGTGATTTAATCTCCAGGACTCTACATTCATGCTTGTCCGGGACAAGAAAAATAATAGTCTGACAAGAAGAATATACACTCACCGGCCACCCTGTTCATGAAAATGGATCACTCCTACAGACAGTGAGTCACGTGGCTTGCTATATAAAGCAGGCAGACAGGCATCGAGGCATTCAGTTACTGTTTGATTCAATTTTAAAAATGGGAAAAACAAGTGACCTAAGCGACTTTGAGCGTGGTATGATCATCGGTGCCAGGCATGCCAGATCCAGTATATCAGAAACGGCTTCCCTCCAGGGCATTTAATGCGCGACAGTGTCTAGTGTTTCCCGAGAATGAGGCGACAAACAAAAATCATCCAGTCAGCGACAGTCCTGTGGGGGAAAACAGCTTGTTGATGAGAGAGGTCGAAAAAGAATGGGTGGCCACAAACAGACAAATAACAGCGCAGTACAACAGTGGTGTACAGAACCGCATCTCGGTGTGCACAACTCATTGATCCTTGTCACGGATGGGCTATTATAGCAGACGACCACACCGGATTCGACTCCTATCAGATAAAGACAAGAAGAAGTGGCCCCAGTGGAAATGCGAACAACACTGGACAATTGAGGAGTGGAAAAACATGGTCCGATGAATCCCAGTTCCTGTTGCGTCATGCTGATGGCAGAGTCAGGATCTGGCGTAAGCGGCATGAGTCCATGGACCCATCCTGCCTGGTGTCAACAGTACAGGCTGGTGGTGGTGGTCTAACGCCGTCCAAATATGCAGCAACTGCTTGATGCTATCGCATCAGCACGGACCAACATCCATGTGGAACATTTGCGTCTTGTAGAATCAATGTCCTGAAGAATTCAGGCTGTTCTGGAGGCAAAGGGGGGTCCGACCCGTACTAGATGGGTGTACCTAATAAACTGAGTGTGAGTGTCGATTTGAGTCGTGTGAATGGACAATAAAGAAAAAAAAGAATATCAAACAATTACTTTGATCAGAATTGGATCAGTGTCCTCTGGATGTGACGTATTGCTGTTTTCCTAATTTCTGCAGAGCATATCAGAGTAGGATTGTATTGCATTGACAGGCAGAGCAGTCTCAATCATCCCCAGTTGTGAAGCACTATTCAAAAAGAGCAGATCCGCGTGTACACATTTGTTGATATTCCTTGCTACTTAGTGCCTTACTTGCAGTTAGAGCATATTGTTTATCAGCACAGGCTTCGTACAGTGATGAAAATCCTGGAAAAGTTATGATGTATGCATCAGCTGCATGTGTTCCAGTGCAAGTGGGCCAGAGGAGAGAGAGACTTTACAGCAGGTAGGCCTATAAAATAATGACAACAGGCTAACTAGATCGCCAATTCAACATATATTGTGTAGCCTAGCTAGCTCTCTCAGTAGTTAACTATTTAGCTATTATCATGTCCTTAAAACTTTCCACCGGCATAACTGCAAAATGGCAACCATCGATGAACAGGTGCATTGATAAACCAATGTTTACTCTGGTTGTAAATCAGTCTCTCCAGCACCCAATATTCTGAGTCTGAGAAATAAATCTGACACCGTTGGAAAGCTGGGATTCCCCTCTTGGTCATGTCATTCTGACAACTTTAAAATATATTCTTAGAATAGCCTAATTGAGGAATATCTCCCATGCTGTCAATAGATCTCCCCTGAAACCTGAATATTTTTGCTTTAAAATGTTATAGATAAACATGTCTTAGTTACCTTGCTTTGAAGTAGCTAAAATAGCCATTTGATACCTGATTCATTGAATGTAATTGTAATTTTGCTATATTTTATAGCATATGAAGGGTGGCCGACAAACCTCATGTAAAACACATTTACTTGTAGAACAGTGCAGATGCAAAGTTTGATACAATAATTACAGTTTGTGCCGTTTGTGCCGTCATTTGTTACCAAACTTTGCATCTGCACTGTTCTTCAAGTAAATGTGTTTTTTTAAATGTTGTATAATTTGTTAAAAGTTGTCCTTGTCCTTGAGATGGCTGGTTTGTTAAACTTTGCGATTTTAGTTTTTTGTTTGACATACATTCTATTGTGAAAAATATGAGTCTCAACATGATTCTGTTATCGTGGAATTGCGCATATGGCAAGGCACCAAGGTACGGTATTATTTACTGCCATGTTTCGCAGAAGAACAATAGTGTTCTGTCATGGAGAATTACATGGTTTATGGCACTGTTCCAGCCAGAGATCAGTGGAGGGGGAGAGAGGGAGGGGGAGGAGAGGAGGGGAGGAGGGAACAACAGAGCGGTACGCAACAAAGTAGGAGGATCAAGGAGTTAGCCAGCTAAATATTCTGAAATAGCTTTATGGTTATGACAGTTGTGGTTGAAATGAGCATTATCTAACTGACTCAACAACCAAAGACACACATGTTAAGCTTTCTTAATGAATGAGAAAATCAACAGTTATGTCATTTCC
The DNA here is from genome assembly GCF_901001165.1 of Salmo trutta. Classification (NCBI taxonomy): domain Eukaryota; kingdom Metazoa; phylum Chordata; class Actinopteri; order Salmoniformes; family Salmonidae; genus Salmo; species Salmo trutta. The sequence goes on from NC_042958.1 coordinate 24,606,422, forward strand.
AACCCTCCATATATTTTTTTATAAATATATACAGTACCAGTCAAAAGTTTGGACACACCTACTCATTCAAGGGTTTTTCCTTTATTTTTTTATATTTTCGACATTGTAGAATAATAGTGAAGACATCACAACTATGAAATAACACATATGGAATCATGCAGTAAGCAAAAGGAATGCTTCATAAGGAATGCTTTTCCAACAGTCTTGAAGGAGTTCCCACATACGCTGAGCACTTGTTGGCTGCTTTTCCTTCACTCTGCGGTCCAACTCATCCCAAACCATCTCAATTGGGTTGAGGTCAGGTGATTGTGGAGGCCAGGTCATCTGGATGTAGCACTCCATCACTCTCCTTCTTGGTCAAATAGCCCTTACACAGCCTGGAGGTGTGTTGGGTCATTGTCCTGTTGAAAAATAAATTATAGTCCCATTAAGCACAAACTAGATGGGATGGCGGATTGCTGCAGAATGCTGTGGTAGCCATGCTGGTTAAGTGTGCCTTGAATTCTAAATGAATCACAGATAGTGTCATCAGCAAAGCAACCCACACCACCTCCTCCATGCTTCACGGTGGGAACCACACATGCGGAGATCATCCATTCACCTACTTTGCGTCTCACAAAGACACAGCGGATGGAACCAAAAATCTCAAATCTGGACTCATCAGACCAAAGGACAGATTTCCACCGGTCTAATGTCCATTGCGCGTGTTTCTTGGCCCAAGGAATTATTTTCTTCTTGTTGGTGTCCTTTAGTAGTGACTTCATCGCAGCAATTCGACTATAAAGGCCTGATTCACGCAATCTCCTCTGAACAGTTCATGTTGAGATGTGTCTGTTACTTGAACTCTGTGAAGCATTTATAACTAATGAACTTATCCTCTGCAGCAGAGGTAACTCTGGGTCTTCCTTTCCTGTGGCGGTCCTCATGAGAGCCAGTTTCATCATAGCTCTTGATGGTTTTTGCGACTGCACTTGAAGAAACTTTCAAAGTTCTTGACATTTTCCAGATTGACTGACCTTGATGTCTTAAAGTAAGGATCGTCATTTCTCTTTGCTTATTTGAACAGTTCTTGCCATAATATGGACTTGGTCTTTTACCAAATAGGGCTATCTTCTGTATACCACCCATACCTTGTCACAACACAACTGATTCGCTCAAAACGCATTGAGAAGGAAAGAAATTCCACAAATTAACTTTTAACAAGGCAACCTGTTAATTGAAATGCATTCCAGGTGACTACCTCATGAAGCTGGTTTAAACACTGAACACAGTGTAACTCCACTCATAAAGAAACATGACCCTCAGTGTTCTTGGCTAGAGAGACAAAGATAACTATGCTTAGTTTATTTCATTCATCTGGCTTTATCTTCTCTTTCATGTGGCTTTAATGTCAAGAGTGATTAAACTGTGCATTAATGTAGGTTTAAACATTTACTTTGTGATATTTGAACTTAATGAAACCTGAACTTGATGAAAGTAAACACTGACACATTGAGATTCATTAAGTCTCAGGTCAGAACAATAAACACCCTCATGAAGAAATTAATGTTTCAGTACCAAGATTTCTGTCTTTGTCTCTGTCTTTGTCTCTGTGTGTGTGTGTGTGTGTGTGAACCAAACCAACAAGGTCATAACTCAGTGTTAAAAGAGAGAGATGCTAAGTGCCCCCTATATGAATGTGCAGTGAGGAGGAAAAGCAGTGTAATGTGAAATAAAGGCCTGATAAATGGAGTCAATAAGAGCTTAACAGCCTGGGAGATGACATGGCTAACTGACCTCACACACCCCTCTGTTCCTTTACCATCTGCCTCCTGATTCAGGGAGTGTGATCACTTCTTTGTCCGGTTATCTCTCTCCGTTCTCCATCATTATCCCCGCATCACTTCAACCAGGCCATGTTTATGCCTACTTCTCTAGGCAGACTGGGGAGAGATAATGGGACTTCCTCCCACACGGTGCAGAGCACTCAGGACAACTAACAATGCCGACAACACTAAATGATCACAGTCAGGCTAAAGCGACATCAACGGTAACACTCCATCCCGCTGCATCGCCACCATGTTCCATCACAGAAACATACTGTAAGACAAATCTGCTCGCCAGCCTAACGGAATGTGTGGGTAATGCAGACAATACAACTGAAAGTAGGAGAGTAAATAGTAGTATCAGTCGATTCATTTGATATCATTCTGAGAACCTAGCATTGACTGAATATCAAATCCCCTCAGTGCATTCACCCTTATCCTGCAGTTAATACCTCCAGTGTCACAAAGATTATATGTAACACTTGTTGCTTGTTAATCTAATTCCCTTTCTATAAAGTTTTTTTTGAGAATGTGAATAGTCAGTCACTATCACCATTTACTGAAAACCAAGCCTAGATAATACAGTACATGACCAGCACAAACTTATGAAAGTGACCGGATACTTTATGTAAAAACTATTTATTCCACAAACTTCTATCTGCATTCACGAAATTCAAAATGAAGGGGTGTCATTTTTATAAAGTCCCAAATGAGATCCCAGAGGAATATGGGGGACATATAGAGAATATTCTATACAGAATATTAGTTATTTATGTAATTATTTTCCAATTTCTAAATAAAAAGGCAACGTCTCATTCTGTGTCCAACCAAAAAGTCCTTGGTATGGGGACAGAGTATCCGTGGGTGTGTTTGCTCTTCTTCAGGGGTGATCTCTCATTAAGTTGGTGCCAAGTGGATGGAGCCCCAGCAGGGGGTCAGGGAGAGGAAGGGAGACTGCTGACCTTCGCTGCAGCACCACACACAAACACAGCCAGACCTGAAGGTCAATACTCAGTGGGTCTCGTCAACAAATGGACCACTAAATCCTTATACAGGAAGCCAGCAGCCCACCTGCCAAACCCTGGTCAGTGTTTACACATGCACCCTGGCCTGGACTCTAGCCCTGATAGTGGTTAATATGGCTGGCAGGATTAACAGTGGTCACAGACAATACAGAGACCAGACAAGTGCATTGACTGTAAAAGTTGTAATATTTTAATGAATAAACATACCCATTAAGCCAACTTCTATCTTGGATTCAAAGAGAGAAAAAATATATATATTTATTTTTTTCCCCCTGCTGTTTAATGTTTCAACCAATTAATCTGAGTGTGATTGTCACGTCCTGACCCTAGTAAGATGTCATTTTCTATAGTAGAGTAGGTCAGGGCGTGACAGTTTTTTTTTGTGTTTTTCTATGTTTGTGTTCTAGGTTTTCTATTTCTATGTTGTTGTTTTTTTGGGTTGATCTCCAATTGGAGGCAGCTGGTCCTCGTTGCCTCTGATTGGAGATCATATTTAAGTAGGGGTTTTTCCTTCCTGGGTTTTTGTGGGTAGTTGTTTTCCGTTTTGTCAAAGTGTACCTTACGGAACTGTTGTCGGTCGTTTTGTTGTTTTGTTCTAGTGTCTTCATTAAAAGTCAAATATGAGCACTATACACGCTGCGCCTTGGTCTCCTTTATACGACCCGTGTTACAGAACTACCCACCATGACTGGATCAAGCGGCGTGCCCGGGCAGAAATGGACACCTGGTCACATACGGAGTGGATGGAGAGGAGGAACTGGACTTGGGGCCAGGTAATCGATAGATACCTGGGAAAAATGAGAGGCACAAGGGTAGTTTGGCTGGGCCAGGGGTGAGGCCTGAGTCAACTACCCGTGCTTTTTGTGGTGAGCATGTGCCTGCTTCTCGCACTCTCTCTCCAGTGCGCCTCCATAGCACAGTACGTCCTGTGCCTGTTCTTCGCACTCTCCCTCCAGTGCGCCTCCAGAATCCAGTACGTCCTGTGCCTGTTCTTCGCACTCTCCCTCCAGTGCGCATCCATAACCCAGTACGGCCGGTGCTTGCTTTGAGCACTCGGTCCTCAGTGCGTCTCCCCAGTCCGGTGAGGCCGGTTCCTGCTCCACGTACAAAGCCTCCAGTGATAATCGATGGTCTGACGCCTGTAGAGATGATCCATGGCACTAAGCCTCTAGTGATGATCCATGGCCCGGAGCCTGTAGGGATATTCCATGGCACGAAGCCTGAAGAGGTAATCCATGGCCCGGAAGCTGAAGAAATAATCCTTGGCAAAAAGCCTGGAGGGATTATAAATGGTCCGGAGCCTGTAGGGATAAACCATGGCACGAAGCCTGTAGGAATAATCCATGGCCCGGCACCTGTAGAGATAATTCATGGTAAGAAGCCTCCAGTGATGATCCTTGGCGCGGAACCTGTAGAGATGATCCATGGCATGGAGCCAGCAGCAACGGTCACTAGTCCGGAACCTATTATGACGCCTCCCAGCCCGGAGCCTCCAGCGACGCTCCCCAGCCCGGAGCCTCCAGCGACGCTCCCCAGCCCGGAGCCTCCAGCGACGCTCCCCAGCCCGGAGCCTCCAGCGGCGGCCTGCAGCCCGGAACCTCCAGCAATGATCTACAGTCCGGTTCCTTCGACGACGATCCACGGTCAGGTGGTAATAAAGCAGAAGGATCAGCGGGTGGAGCGGGGGGTACGCCCAGAACCGGAGCCGCCTCCTATGCTGGAGGTTAAGGTTATGTGGACTGCATTTGAGCCGCCATAGACAACTATCACCAATCACTGTCACATCCTGACCCTAGAAAGATGTCATTTTCCATAGTAGAGTAGGTCAGGGCGTGACAGCGGGGTTTTGGGTTTTTCTATGTTTGTGTTCTAGGTTTTCTATTTTTATGTTGTTGTTTTTTGGGTTGATCTCCAATTGGAGGCAGCTGGTCCTCGTTGCCTCTGATTGGAGATCATATTTAAGTAGGGGTTTTTCTTCCTGGGTTTTTGTGGGTAGTTGTTTTCCGTTTTGCGCCGCCCTATGGCACTCCCAATCACGGCCGGATGGATAAAGCCAGAACTCGAACCAGGTACTATAGTGACGCCTTAAGCACTGAGATGCAGTGCCTTAGAACGCTGTGCCACTCGGGAGCCCACTGCGCCACTGTAGATGCCATTAATGTAAATTTCACATTAATCTCAGGTGAGCTGAAATGGTACAGTAGCACAAAAGGCACTCAATACAGATTGTAAATGGAAAACATACAATAAATTGTTCAACATGATCAATACTAACTATGCATAATATTATAGTATATATGTATAGCCCAAATCATTGGCTTCCACATATTTTATGAGTAGACTTTGCTATTCTGTCTTTTTCCCCATAAATCACAGTTTATCCAATTAATCCCAGTACGCTCCTATTAATCCTGGTTTGCATTGAAACACATGGGGATAGTGTGTTAACATCCCTAATACGATCATGAGCATAAATGTTTTTGTTCAGATTTAAAGTGTAATAAATAAAAAAACACACAAAAAGTAGTTATGCATCTAGCCATGGTGCAGTTACCAAGATTAGTAACAATTAGGAACAATTAGAAACCTCTGTACTGTCTCCAAGACGTTTGGCGTGAACAAATAGTTGATGCAGAGAGAAGAGTAAGACCAGGGTTGAGGGATATCAGCGACAGAAGACCTATAAAGTGGTGGATAAAAATGCTAACAAATGGAGGGAAAAGAAGATGACTATTGGGCGACTGACTACTCATGCACTTTTGGGTGGGGGCATTGTCATATTGTTAATCCTTCATTCATCCAGGTGATTGGGTTTTTTGGTCCACCACCTGTATCTTTGTAATACAACAGTAGAGAGGGAGATTTGAAACAGTCTTCAGGCAGGCTTTATTTAGGAAGACAAGGAAGACACACTTCCTGTGAGCGTGGACAGATGGGGAGGCATTTCCTGTCTAGAGAACGGGCCATATCCTCTCCTCGCCCTGGGAAAACGCTATAGTAGTAGAGGCAACTGATAAGATCATATCACCTTACAACGCTTAATAAGGCATTCAAAAACATTCATAAGGGAAACTAGTAACTAACATACTTTATATAACCACAACATGCATAATACTAGAAGACACCTTGCCATTTATCTATCAAAACCACATCTTAACAAAAGAAACAGATTTATCTTGGAGGTAAAGAGACTGGTATGTTTTTACCCAGCTTTCCAGCTCTACAGTCACCAACTTAAAAAAAACAACAAATGTATCAAAGAGTTTCCTTAGTGTGTGGTTCTGACATGAATCACTGGTATCCCATTGTGTTACAAATACCAGGCAGTCTGGCACAGCAACAGAAAGACGAGGGAGAGAGAGGAAGGTGGAGATAAATTAGCCCAACAGTTGGAGGTCAGTGGGTATACAGCAGGGGATAGGATACAACAGATAATCATCCAGTGAGACAGAACAAGTAGAGAAGTTACCAAGTCACAAAAAAGCACACAAGACCAAACCCATTTTCTAAAAATCGGAATTACTCAATGAAAGCGCATTCAAAACCGGGCCTAAATTTCCCTGGATTCACGTAAATTCTTCCACGCTCCGCATGGCATATATCTTGTCATGCATACCAATGTGGTTAGTTAGCATTGTAGAGCCTGGTACTTTAGTGCTGAGGACGGATCGTTTAGAGGAGATGGATGGCTGCAATTAGCCGGGAGTTGAAGCAGTGCAGCCAGTGGTGACAGTGAGGTATCATGCTCCGCCAGGTTCCAGCCAACCCCAGCTCCAATGGAAGATGAGTAGCTAGAGCCCCACTAAGTACCGCTCACAGTCCCAGGAAACCATGAGGAGGAATCTGGTTAACAGTATTGGAACAGGGACAATGAGAAGACCAGCTTACACAGGCACGCACGCACACAAAATGAGTGGAGCATGTCGTACTAAATGCATGCGAGACAAATCACTTCCTCATTTCAGATAATGTTTGAACCATCGTTTCCACAGCTCGAGTTGAGTCATTCCCTCTAACAGATTTAAATTCCTTGTGGGCCAAGGTTCAAGTCAACATATTTCCACCATTAATTATAAGTCATCATCGAGGCAACAGTACTGAGATGAGCAGATCATAGGACAGGTGGGGATGTGAGTGGGTGGGAGGATGAAGGGGGTTGTAAAGATCCGGCACCCTGCCTGCCTTTGAAGCTCAGGGGACTGGGATTCAAGGACGGGGAGCAGGGGAGAGGGGGTGGTTGGTTCGCCCCCATGCTCTACAACAAGCCCAGCTGAGACCCACAGACACTCCCCTCCCGCTCCGCTCCCTGTAACTAAGCAACGGAGGCTTGAAAAGACTGGGTCTGCAGAGGCTGTCCTCATCAAAGAGAGAGACTGAGAGACAAGCAGGCAGACAGACAGAAACGGAGACAGACAGACACAGACTCTCCCAATGCTCAGCCATTTAACAAGGCCTCTCTGGGTAGCCTAACCACTGTACATCACACCATTATGCTGCCACAGGATTAACGGCTCTCAACAATGAACAGACAATGTTGACTATCACGGGACCTCCATTCACATCCACCATATTCAATTTGCAGCAGAATTGACACAATTGGAAGCTCCACTGGTTGGAGTACATTACATAGTTTATTAGACAGACAGGTCTAATCTGTCAAAGCTCATAGTGGAGGAGAGAAAACCTATCCTACCCGTGACACGGTATCATCTTGGGGTAGAGCTTGCACCACAGAGCCCCCAAAGGGCATGTTTTGCCACAGCTGCACAGGCAGGGGACAGGGATGCCTCTGTGTCAGGTCCCGGCGCACGCAACCACATACACAAACACAGGCAGGCAGGGCACTAGGATGCATCTGTGCTGTGTGAAGTCAACAAGGGTCTTGCAAGCGCTGACACATGTAAGAGAGCTGGCCAATTATCTGCCTGACTCCAGAGGGACAACAGCCTGGGAGGAATGTGTGGGTTGGACCACAGAGCCAGCTAGCAGTGTTGAAATGAACGCTGAAAAGGTCAACACAGGCTGGAGCTCAGACAAAATTAAGGGAGGGATAAGTTATATTGTTTGGCATGGTAACCGATGGTAACATCACAACAAACTATTCACTGAGTGATTTTTATCTCTTTCAAAAACCATGACAAACATTGGGCAGCAGCAGCATTTTTGGCCCTGTCTTTCCCCATCTGCAGTGTGGACTGTGCTACTGCCTATCAGTGAGGGTTGGTTGGTTGCTCTGGCCAATCTACTGCAGCCTTGGATCAGGGAGGCAATCGCCACTGCAGGAAATTATTTACACAGCTGCTCTGATAGCTCCAGCTCATATACAGGGCTGATTTACAGCATGGTCAATTAGCTCTCTAGATTAGCCTAGCTAAGCCCTACTCACCACAAGGGCCAGCATCTTAGAAGTGACTGCGGATGCACTCCTCTTTCAATGCTGCCAGCTATATACCGAGTCAATGTGCAAGGGTACGGGTTAGTTGAGGTAATGAAGGTAACGTGTACATGTAGGGGTAAAGTCATTGAAACTAAATGAGGAGGGGGTGAAAAATGGGATAAATATATATTTTTTAAACACAAGTCAAGAAATTCCCATTTTTCACCCTCTTCTCGTTCAGTTTCAATGACTTTACCCCTACCTACATGTACACGTTACCTCAATTAACTGATATATATATTAAACAGTACCAGTCAAATGTTTGGACACACCTACTCATTCAAGGGTTTTTCTTTATTTGTACTATTTTCTACATTGAAGAATAATAGTGAAGACAAAAAAACTAGGAAATAACACGTATGGAATCATGTAGTAACCAAAAAAAGTGTTAAACAAATCAAAATATATTTTATATTTCGTATTCTTCAAATAGCCAACCTTTGCCTTGATGACAGCATCAAGGCAAAGGTTGATTAACAGATGTGCCTTCTTAAAAGTTCATTTGTGGAATTTATTTCCTTCTTAATGCATTTGAGCCATTCAGTTGTGTTGCGACAAGGTATGGGTGGTATACAGAAGATAGTCCTATTAGGTAAAAGACCAAGTCCATTTATGGCAAGAACAGCTCAAATAGAAATGACAGTCCATCATTACTTAAAGACATGAAGGTCAGTCGCAAAAACCATTATGCGCTATAATGAAACTCTCATGAAGACCGCCACAGGTGGACAACTGGGTAAGATCTCTCTTTTGAAGAACATATCAAGACTGTTTCAAGGGCAGCTTTTTTCCATCTACGTAACATTGCAAAAATCAGAAACTTTCTGTCCACAAATGATGCAGAAAAATTAATCCATGCTTTTGTTACTTCTAGGTTGGACTACTGCAATGCTCTACTTTCCGGCTACCCAGATAAAGCTCTAAAACTTCAGTTAGTGCTAAATACGGCTGACTAGAACCAAAAAAATTGATCATATTACTCCAGTGCTAGCCTCCCTACACTGGCTTCCTGTTAAGGCAAGGGCTGATTACTACTAACCTACAAAGCATTACATGGGCTTGCTCCTACCCATCTTTCCGATATGGTCCTGCCGTACATACCTATACGTACGCTATGGTCACAAGATGCAGGCCTCCTAATTGTCCCTAGAATTTCTAAGCAAACGGCTGGAGGTAGGGCTTTCTCCTATAGAGCTCCATTTTTATGGAATGGTCTGCCTACCCATGTGAGAGACGCAGACTCGGTCTCAACCTTTAAGTCTTTACTGAAGACTCATCTCTTCAGTGGGTCCTATGATTGAGTGTAGTCTGGCCCAGGAGTGTGAAGGTGAACGGAAAGGCTCTGGAGCAACGAACTGCCCTGTCTCTCCAACATTTGCAACATTGTTTCAATGTTCAAATTCGATCTCTAGCTGTCCCATAGTAATGACCGTCTCGAGAGTCGGGACGAGACAGGTAGGCAGGCAATGTTTCTCAGCCAGTCAAAATCATGAATCAGCTGGCAACATTTTTATGGATATATACAAAGTGATGTCATTTAAAAAAAGGTCAAACGAAACGAAGTGAGGCTAGCTTGCAGTCTTTCCAGCTTCAGTTTGAAGTTATTGTGTTAGCTGTGTTGTTGGCTAGCTCCTCTGAACAACAGTGTCCTGACGAGTGAGAACATTTTCTATGCCAGGAGAAATCGTGCACCATTAGCTCATTTTTATGGATGCATCCAAATAAATGTCACTAGAAAACAGCTTAAACAAACGCAAATGCAGCTACTTTGCTGTTATTCTGTCTGCACTGTTTGACGTGACTGTAAATTAGCCGTAGTTGGCTAGCTAGCAAACAAGGGATAAGAACGGTGTCAGCCAGTATGGCAATGGAACATTTAGAATGAATGACTGGAAGTGCATCCATAGATACAGAACAAAAAAAAAACTGAAGGACTGGGTCGCGTCTCTGGCAACCAAACCGATAGAACGAACGACCAGCTGGCTTGGGTAGCAACCCTAGATTTGTGTCGGAACTATCTCTTGTGAACAGATGAAATAGTATGAATAAATTAATCAAAATAACGTTTTTAATGAAAATGTCAATCATTATTTGAATATGTTGGTAACCCGTTGTATAAAAGTTATAATGCCCTCGAAGCCGGCGTTTGGAGGATATATTGGCACAGTTTGCCGGCCCTCGACTTCAACTTCGTGCTAATATATCCTCCAAATACCAGCTTCTCGGGCATTATCACTTAATAAATTATATTAGTCCAGTTTAAAAATAATTATTTTGTAAAAAAAATTGTAAAGCAACAAAAAAAATATATACAAAACAAGAAATGATGCAAACAACATTGTATCTCATGAAAGAAAAGAAATAGAAATATGGTTTTAAAGCTGATCTTGTTTAAAAATAAAAAAGTAAAGTGACTATGGATTGATTTAGATATACTACAGATATTCATTGAGGAAAATATTTTTCCTCCACATTTCCCTATGAGGAATACAGCATTCAGACGAATGTAATTTAGTTAAAATCTTCAGACCGGCAATGTGCAGGGTTAATTGGTGTAATAACTAATTCAAGTACAGTCTGGTTCTCATTTGGCTTAATGAAGAGGACTTTTTACAACCTACACTTCAGAGATAATGGATACTATTCGGTAAATAAAAAGGGAAAATTATAATATTTTCAACCAGGAGCGGATAAATTGGGGCTAGAAAGAGAAAAAGCCAAATGTCTGTGGGAAATAACATAGTTAAGACAAAAGAAGATAGAGAGAGCGAGACGGCTGGATGGAGACCTGGCCAGAAGCTTTTTCATGTGGCCCCTTTCTAGTCGCGACCACATGAAAAGGCTGCTGGGAGATATTTATGCACGGCTCCAGAACACTGCCACAACTCCTACATCCCCAAACAATTGCTGCCGAGACGCACTGACAAAGCGTTTGATGCCGCTGATGGCTATTCATCCAATACTGCATTACGGCAGCTCACTTGAGTAAACAGTAACACCATAGAAGAAGAGTGGAGGACTTTACATGTGCCATCAGGGGTGGAACGCAGAGACAGTAACTGGATAAAAAAATGCAGAGTATTCAGTTTGTTTAGTCTAGCCCTAAGCACTCACTATCTCGACCAAAAAGAGACTAGACATATCATCCATTACATTTCACACTGAAGAGTAGAAAAAGCACTTATCTGAGCGTACAGCCTTACCACGTGAAAATGTACTTGCTTTCATACACAAGTACTACATCTAATTGCTGTTGAGCCAAATATCCAAACACTCACATATGGATGTTATATGCATTACAAATAGTGACGCACCGATATGACATTTTTGGGCCAATACCGATATTTTCCTTGCCCCCCCCAAAAACGATACCCAATATTTAACATTTTTGCGGCCTTTTGAGCATTCTAGTACAGTTAAATAGTTAACACACACACGGACGCAGCGGTCTAAGGCACTGCATCTCAGTGCAAGAGGTGTCACTACAGTCCCTGGTTCGAATCCAGGCTGTATTACATCCGGCCGTGATTCGGTGTCCCATAGGGCGGCGCATAAATTGACGGGGTAGGCTGTCACTGTAAATAAGAATTTGTTCTTAACTGACTTGCCTAGTTAAATAAAGGTTACACACACACACACACAAAAGTTATGGCTTTTACGTATGTCCCCATTACCGGTAAACATAATCAAAACCTATTTCTTTCACTTACTTGCTGTGCTGTTTTGTTGTTCAGTCATTTCATTCTCAACCAGGATTTCTATGGAACGCCGTTTGGGTCTTTGCTTGTCAAAAAACATACTATTTGAAACTATTTGACGTGTCAAATAAACTTGCTGACCAATCAGGACCTGAATATGACTGCACGTCACACTATAATTTTACGCGTTCATACATTTTTTTATGTAGTTATTACACATTGATTACACTATCACTTGTATTTCATATGTCACAATGATTCATCGATACGTATGCTATGATGCTGGTAAAGTAGTCTCGCACACCTACAGTGCTGGTCATTTAAAAAAGCTAGCTAGCTCATGGACGCAAACAATGTCCTTAGATAGCTAACTATATAGCTAGGTGTCATCTAAAATAACCCTCATTTATAAGACAGTTCTTATTTGATTAATTGTCGGACCCATCTATGTGAAGCTAGCCACAATAAGGATTAGCCACAATAGTGGACTTTGCGGTTAGCCTTCAAAAGAAAAATATCACTGTCAATTACATACTTTTATTTTGAAGACAAACCGCAAATTCCACTATTGTGCCTAAACCTTATTGTGTCTAGCTTCACAACACATAACCCGGTCCGGTCGAGCCTCACCAGCCAGATGAAGCTAGCTGTCTGCTTAAAGCGTTAGCTTTGGGAAACAGGGTTAGGTAGCTGGCTAGCCATTTATTTTCATGAACTGAAGAACAATTTCAATAGGTGAACAACAACTGGCAATCTAGCTAATACTTACTCACAAGGATTCCTAAATCATTGCTAAGAATAATGAAAACACTGCAGTTTCTACTGGTCATTGTTTTCAGGCTGGTTGTATTGGTACTAGCTAGGTACCAAGCTAAAGCTAGCTACCCCAGCAGTTGCGGTCGAACAAATGATGCTTTATTACCAACGCGGTATTGTAAACACATTGTTCGTGGCCAGTGTTTGCAGACTTTTTTGTACAGCTTTGACAGTGCTACTGTATTTTTGTGACACGCAAAGACCCAAACGGTGTTCCATAGTATGTATGTCGTGAAGCTAATAGCAGTGACGCTATTACTGTGTAACTCCGGTAGGGCAACATCTGAAAAATAGCGCACTTGGTAGTGTGTACCGGTGCTCAACCAGTCAGTGAAAGCCAACATCACCCACTACAGAGAAAGGTTGATTGTCAAGGTGCTATGAATCCCATTATCTTGGCTTTAATGGATTTCGCCTTTGAGTTGTCTCGCTGAAATTTCCTTACTCTTTCAAATGACTGCTCAACTTGTTGACTGCTCGATCCACACAGCAGACATTGTGGGCTAGTTTAGGATTGCTGTGTTGCACGTATAGCGCTACATTTTACGTGGCGTCATTAGGTCATCTACCTACATTATATAGGCATGCACGTCAGCTTTGACATCGGTTTTGCACATCGGCGTTAAACTTGACATTGGCCGATACCAAAGTTGGCATTTTTACCTAATATCGTCCGATTCCGATATGTTCACCGATATATCGTGCATCCCTAATTACAATGTCTAGTGACTACCAGACAAACTCTGCTTAATAATACACTAAAAGTGGAAATGCCTAACATATCACAGCTCTCTTGAATAAGAAGTTTGGATGTTGTTTTTTTTAAATCACCATATGGACCACAGAAAGACCATCATGGGCCAAGTTATGGTGCCTGTTCCTGCCCTACCCGAGGAGCAGCATCAACTACCGTCTACCTCGAGGGGAACCAAAGCATATACAGGGGAAACAAGGGGGACCCTCTAACGTGGGATACGTTGAGGGCAGACTTCAAACAGGTCTGTAAATGCCTGAGAGTGGTCGGGGTCGGACTTCCGCTGTTTAAAGGCTCCTTACCCTTTTACAGAATCCTTTGCCCTCTTTGAAAACTTAGACACATCCTGTGTAGAGCTTTCTAATATGACCCTGCACCTTCATTAGGTCATTTTCTGTTCACATTTCAGAGGTAATTTATTTACTACGGGGATGGAGGGACATTATCAGATGATCCAGATGTTTTTCATTGGTAGATTCATTACAGCACGGTTGAAGGGTTTCTGCACTTGTGCTGAACAGTCAGCAGCAGCGATCATAAAATGCACTTGTCAGGCTGAATTTACAGCATTAATATAGCAGACAAACAAAGCATCTAGGCCATAGGGACTCATGAATCTGCCATAGCATCAGGTACTAGGAATTGAGACCCCAAAGTGCACCCAGGGACATTTCAAGAAGCGATGGTAAAACAAGGAAATCAAATGAAGCCTTATACAGGCAGTGCAAATCTTTCCATGGCAGTTGCAAGATTCAGACCATATGTTTCAGACAGCATATGTGAGTATTTGGAAGTTCGCCTTGACTAACAGATTGACACGTATAGGATTAAAGTATTATATTTACCCTATTAAATTGGTAAATTACACATCCTTGATCCATGACCAGTCATCCCTACGAGGCTACGCTAAAATTACATTTTGAAAGACACTTCAGTAGACAGCATTTTACAATCATCACCAGCACCAATGGCTTTATAGCAGGGATCATCAACTATATTCAGCCACGGGATAATTCTTTCTAGAGAGGATGGTCAGGGGGACGGAACATAATTACAAATAATATGCAGAAAGCAAATCGACCATAAGAAGCCCAAACAGATATAATATTTGACTAAAACAATCATTTCAAACCTTGCCTCCATTCGTATACGATCACATCTCTCTCGATTCTGCGTGGGAATACTTTGGAACATATTTCCAAAATTAAAATCACTTGGAGCTGATTTGCTGGTGTTTTTATAGTCTTATGTCCAACAAAAATATATGAAAAATGCCAGTTGGGGAACCCTGATTTATAGACTAAGGCAGAGTGGTCCTTTAATTTCAACAGAAGAACTGTGTTTTTTTATTCAGAGAAAATGTGAATTCCCACCATCAACTAAAGATATCTCATTTTATGTAGACTGATTTCTTCTGAAAGGTGAATAGGGGATTTACTGATTGTAGCCTCAGCATCAAAAGAGATCCCACATTGGCCTTCTCCACTGAATGATGTGCAGATAGATGAGGTTGTTACAGTCAATTGCATACTCATTACCGCTTCACAAATCAGTCAATTTGTCTTGAAACGGAATCCTTTCTCTAGGAATAAATGTGCTATGCTATTCCTTGGTGAAATTGGAGGCGATATGAGACCAAAATCATTCTGAGAGATGAATGTTACACATTATATTTCTGCTGTGACTACTCATAATAAAACATTTTTTAAATCCCATAAAATCTTTCCTCCCCATTCCCCAAGAGATACTTCTTAGGTGTTTAATATATTCATAGAACAGTCACTCTGCCTAAGCGTTTTTGTGAGCGGATGTGTTCTAGCCTACATGGAAAACGTTGACAAGGCATGCTATTTCAGGTAACCTTGCTCTAACTGTAAATTACACCCAAGACAGAAACATTACAGTAGGATATGTATAGGTTCAACGTCTATCAAAAAGTCTGAGCCCATTAACTGCATCACTGGATGGACACAAATCATCTCATCTAAGAATAGCAACTCTTACTCTCTACCTCTCACTTCATCATCATCCCTACTGCCTTCATCTCACTCCCTTTCCTTACCTGAACCAAACAGGACTCAAATCAAACCTTCCTCGCAACAACAGCCACCCTCCCCCCTTCCCCTGTAGAGACACACACACAGGAGGACACACAGGAGGAAATGACCCTATGACAAGGATAATTGAGCTGACTGCTTACTATGCCGGGCTCACCGAGACGGGCAGCGTGCCAGGCGATGAGAGAGGAAGGGCCCCCAAGCCAAGCTGAGCCAACCAGGCCAAGAGATGACAGAAGTAGCCAAATCAGACTGGCACCTGAGACAGTGACGGTGTCCCAAATGGCACCCTATCCCCTACTTGGTGCACTACTTGTCAAAAGTAGTGCACAATATGGAATAGGATGCCATTTGGGACACATGTACTCTCAGGAGGAAGGGATGTCCTGGCTGCCATAGCCTGAGACCCCTAGGGAGAGATGGAGTCTGGGACAGGAAGGACACTACAGCCCACTGGTAGAGTCAGGCCCATGGCACTATGCAATTCATCACATCAGGGCTGGAGAGAATCAAGAAATACATTGTCAACAAACAAGAGGTTCATCCAATGAAACAGGATTACGTCATCACTAGGTTAAATGAGTTATTTCCAACGGCAGTCTGAATACTGAGGTTGCCTGACCGGCATCATTAATCAATTCGCAGATATTAATTACTAGAGAGACTCAAGTGTGTCACTGTAACCAGTTTAATAGGGACTGCCTGAGGACACTGCTCATTTACTGATGTCACGGTTAAACAAAATACGTACTAGATGACACCCTTTTAAAATCTTACACATTGGTCCCATAACCTACAAAATAAGTAACCTCATTCTCAGTTTCATGGAGAACATTCTTTACCAGCAGTCTTACAGGGGACTAGTCTGCATACCAGTCTTTTTATCTAACATTCCACACCTTGTCAATCCTGTCATTTGCCAGAGGCCTTTCGGCAATCTCAACGTTCAACATGCAGCTGGATTTTTACGTCGGAGTTGCTCGTTGGTTGTAGGAAATAACATGAATATTTTCCATGATGGGGAAAAAAATTATATTTGCATAACCTTTGTGATTAGAGGATAGCTATGAGGGTTATCGAATCAGGATCAAATCCTCTGATCTTCTTGAGGCCATCAATAATAGAATGTTCATATTTGAAGATTGAAGAAAGGCCAGTCTCTTTGGCAAATGACAGGAGTGCCAAGGAGGGGGATGTTAGCTGAAAAGACTGGTACACAGGCTAAGAGTGGACTGCTTCAACAATTAGAAAAAGCCAATGATTGGTTCTCTCAGTTTGAGCTTAGTGAAATATCCCCCTAATTTTTCTCTTCCTCACTTCTGTCACTCCCAGGGGTCTCTTTCTCACCTGTTCCTTTACCAGTGGGGGAATTATTTTTACACATCTATGTCACACAGTCCAAAAGGTACCTTATTCCCTATACAGCGCACTTCTTTTGACCAGGGCCCAAAAGTAGTGCACTTTGTAGGGAATGGTGTGCAATTTGGGATACAGCCCAAGTCTGTAGATAAGATCAGGATGAAATGTGTCCTGTTCACACACACAGTTCACAACCCATCACTGTACCTCGAGCGCAGTCTTTATGTTCCACCACTGACTGCAGTAGAGACATTAAGGTCTAGTCGTAGTTTCAATGTAATGTGGATTTATCGTTTCAAATAAACTACATCACCTCCACGCCCAGTAGCTATATAAATACCCTCAAAATGTTGTCTTGAAGACAACGTTAATTTGCTTTGACTGTTCCATTTGTACATGTGCATTTGCGGGACACAACTAAAAATAAACCAAGCCATGCATCACAGTTCTGCTCTCTATATTCCATTTTCCCCTATATATGTGTCACTCTCTCAATTGTGTTCCGACCGCTCCCTCTACACACTCGTGCTGTTTGCGCCTACAGAAATACATGCCTATAAAAAAGGTATCTTCGATGGGATACACAAACTAAATGGACTGGTTGACTGAAATAGGGAAATACACTATATAAATACAAAGGTATGTGGACACCCCCTCCAATGAATGGATTCGGCTAATTCTGCCACACCTGTTGCTTACCAGTGTAAAAAATAATAATTTGCTAACCGCCATGCAATCTCCATAGACAAACATCAGCAGTAGAAGGACCTTACTGAAGAGCTCAGAGACTTTCAACGTGGCGCTTTCATAGGATGCCACCTTTCCAACAAGTCAGTTCATAAAATGTCTCTCCTGCTAAAGCTGCCCCGATCAATTATAAGTGCTGTTATTGTGAAGTGTAAACTTCTAGGAGAAACAATGGCTCAGCCACGAAGTGGTAGGCCGCACAAGCTCAGAGAATGGGGCCGCCAAGTGCTGAAGCATGTAAAAAACTACCACTGGAAGCAACGTCAGTACAAGAACTGTTCGTCGGGAGCTTCAGTAAATGGTTTTCCATGGCCGAGCAGCCGCACACAAGCGTAAGATCACCATGCGCAATGCGAAGCATCGTCTGGAGTGGTGTAAAGCTCACCGCCATTGGACTCTGGAGCAGCGGAAATGCGTTCTCTGGAGTGATGAGAGAGAACGCGTCCTACGGACGAATCTGGGTTTGGCGGATGCCAGGAGAACGCTACCTGCCTCAATGCATAGTGCCAACTGTAAAGTTTGGTGGAGGAGGAATAATGGTCTGTGGCTGTTTCTCCTGGTTCTGGTTAGGCCCCTTAGTTCCAGTGAAGGGAAATCTTAACACTACAGAATACAATGACATTCTAGACAATTCTGTGATTCCAACTTTGTGGCAACAGTTTGGAGAAGGTCCGTTCCTGTTTCAGCATGACAATATCCCTATGCACAAAGCGAGGTCCTTACAGAAATAGTTTGTCAAGATCGGTGTGGAAGAACTTGATTGGCCTGCACAAAGCCCTGACCTCAACCCCATTGAACACCCTTGGAATGAATTAAAACGGCAACTGCGAGCCAGGCCTAATCACCCAACATCAGAGCCCGACCTCACTAATTCTCTTGTGACTGAATGGAAGCAATTCCCCGCAGCAATGTTACAACATCTAGTTGAAAGCCTTCCCAGAAGAGTGGAGGCTGTTATAGGAGCAAAGGGGGGACCAACTCCATATTAATGCCCATGACCTTGGAATAAGATGTTCGACGAGCAGGTATCCACATACTTTTGGTCATGTAGGGTATGTGTTCCACTTCCAACAATGAGATGCAGTTTTGGAATAAAAGCGTAATTTTCAGTTGAAATAGGCTACTTGCTGTAGTTACTAGTTACCACAGCCACCAAGTCAAAATTATCTATATAATTCATAAAAACAGGGTCTGGACGGCTTGCTATCGTCGATGGAAAAATTAATTCCCAAGTTTATCAAGTCATTTTGCAGGAGAATGTAAGGCTATCTGTCCTCCAATTTAAGCGCAACATAAGTTGGGTGATGCAACAGGTCAATGACAAAAAACAGTAAATCAACAACAGAACGGCTTCAACAAAAGAAAATGCACCTTCTGGAGTGGCCCAGTCAGAGTCCTGACCTCAACCAGATTGAGATGCTGTGGCATGAGCCCAAGAGAGCAGTTCACACCAGACATCCCAAGAATATTGCTGAACTGAAACAGTTTTGTAAAGAGGAATGGTCCAAAATTCCTCCTGACTGTTGTGCAGGTCTGATCCGTAACTACAGAAAATGTTTGGTTGAGGTTATTGCTGCAAAAAGGAGGGTCAGCCAGCTTTTATATCCAAGGGTTCACATACTTTTCCCACCCTGAAATGTGAATGTTTACACGGTGTGTTCAGTAAAGACATGAAAACGTATAATTGTTTGTGCGTTATTAGTTTAAGCAGACTGTGTATGTCTATTGTTGTGGCTTAGATGAAGATCAGGTCAAAATGTATGACAAATTTATGCAGAAATGCAGGTAATTCCAAAGGGTTCACATACTTTTTCTTGCCACTGATATACCGCTTAGATAACAACAATGTGTGTGTGGGGGGATGGGTGTTATGTATAAAAGTTGTGTCATCATTGCAGTCAGCAGTTCTCATGGCTGATTCCCTTTCAGTCACAGGCTCAGTGCCCAGGTCACACACACTTGCGAAAGTACTCACCCCCCGTGGCATTTTTCCTATTTTGTTTCCTTACAAACCCCCCAAAAATCTATTTTAATTCCAGGTTGTATCATTTGATTTACACAACATGCCTACCACTTTGAAAATGCAAAAAAAATTCTAGTGAAACAAAGAAGAAATAAGAAAAAAAAAAAGAACTTGAGCGTGCATAACTATTCACGTCAATACTTTGTAGAGCCTCCTGCAACTTCAAGTTGGATGTACAGAAATCTTCCACAGATTCTCAATTGGATTGAGGTCTGGGCTTTGACTAGGCCATTCCAAGACATTTAAGTGTTTCCCCATAAACCATTTGAGTGTTGCTTTAGCAATATGCTTAGGGTCATTGTCCTGCTGGATGGTGAACTTATGTCCCAGCCTCAAATCTCTGGAAGGCTGAAAAAGGTTTCCCTCAAGAATTTCCCTGTATTTAATTCTGACCAGTTTCCCAGTCCTTGCCTATGAAAAACATCCCCACAGCATGATGCTGCCACCACCATGCTTCTTCACTGTGGGGATGGTATTCTCGGGGTGATGAGAGGTATTAGGTTTGCGCCAGACATAGCGTTTTCCTTGATGTCCAAAAAAGCTCAATTTTAGTCTCATCTGACCAGAGTACCTTCTTCCACATGTTTGGGGCGTCTCCCACGCCTTTTGGAGAACACCAAACATGTTTGCTTATTTTTTTCTTTAAGCAATGGCTTTTTTCTGGCCACTCTTCACTAAAGCCCAGCTCTGTGGAGTGTACGGCTTAAAGTGGTCCTCAAATCTCTGCTGTGGAGCTTTGCAGCTCCTTCAGGGTTATCTTTGGTCTCTTTGTTGCCTCTCTGATTAATGCCCTCCTTGCCTGGTCCGTGAGTTTTGGTGGGCAGCCCTCTCTTGGCAGGTTTGTTGTGGTGCCATATTCTTTCAATTTTTTAATAATGGATTTAATGGTGCTCCATGGGATGTTCAAAGTTTGATATTTTTTTAAAACCCAACCCTGATCAGTACTTCTCCGCAACTTTGTCCCTAACCTGTTTGGAGAGCTCCTTGGTCTTCATGGTGCCGCTTGCTTGCTGGTGCCCCTTGCTTAGTGGTGTTGCAGATTCTGGGGCCTTTCAGAACAGGTGTATATATACTGAGATCATGTGACACTTAAATAAAGTCCACCTGTGTGCAATCTAACTAATTTATGTGACATCTGAAGGTAACTGGTTGCACCAGATCTTATTTAGGGGCTTCATAGCAAAGGGGGTGAATACATTTGCACACACACCACTTTTCCGTTTATAAAAAAAATAAAAATAATTTAAACAAGTTATTTTTTCTTTTCACTTCATCAATTTGGACTATTTTATGTATGTCCATTACATGAAATCCAAATAAAAATATATTTCAATTACAGGTTGTTATGCAACAAAATAGGAAAATTGCCAAGGGGAATAAATACTTTTGCAAGGCACTGTATACACCTCTGAGACAATGTGTCTACAGAGAGCTCAGAGAGGAGGCTGGAGGCCTAGACTGAGAGGTCTGTAGACAGGTGTAGGTGGGTGGTGATGGGTGCAACACTGTACCAGCAGGTAGACACTTGGATGCCATCTAACTTTGGAACATTGTCGGAAGCAATCAGGTGACAAAATAAGCCAATATGACCATACCCGCAGGTCCACACCCACTCCCCAAGTACAGAACCATAGCAGGAGAAAAGAAAAACATTCTAATGGGGCCTTGAGAATTCCATACCTCTATAACTCACAAACATGGAAAACACAAGTTATACATTATCTACACTGTGCATCTCATATAAAAAGAGCAATCTAAGCAAATGCAACACTGAAGTCCCTTACATGTACTACCCTTCAAAAGTTTGGGGTCACTTAGAATTGTCCTTGTTTTTGAAAAATAAAGCAAATTGTTTGTCCATTAAAATAGCATCAAACTGATCAGAAATACAGTGTAGACATTTTCTATGTTGTAAATGACTATTGGAACCGGAAACGGCTGATTTTTTTATGGAATATCTACATAGGTGTACAGAGGCCCATTATCAGCAACCGTCACTCCTGTGTTCCAATGGCACGCTGTGTTAGCTAATCCAAGTTTATCATTTAAAGGCTAATTGATCATTAGAAAACCCTTTTGCAATTATGTTAGCACAGCTGAAAACTCTTGTGCTGATTAAAGAAGCAATAAAAATGGCCTTCTTTAGACTAGTTGAGTATCTGGAGCATCAGCATTTGTGGGTTCGATTACAGGCTCAAAATGGCCAGAAACAAAGACCTTTCTTCTGAAACTCGTCAGTCTATTATTGTTCTGAGAAATGAAGCCTATTCCATGCGAGAAATTGCCAAGAAACTGAAGATCTTGTACAACTCTGTGTACTACTCCCTTCACAGAACAATGCAAACTGGCTATAACCAGAATAGAAAGAGGAGTGGGAGGCCCCGGTGCACAACTGAGCAAGAGGACAAGTACATTAGAGTGTCTAGTTTCAGAAACAGACACCTCACAAGTCCTCAACTGGCAGCTTCATTAAATAGTACCCGCAGAACACCAGTCTCAATGTCAACAGTGAAGAGGCGACTCCGGGATGATGGCCTCCTAGGCAGAGTTCCTCTGTCCAGTGTCTGTGTTTAAAATATATATATATCATTTTTCTTAAGGGGTGGATTAGCTTTAATATTGCGGATAGAATATTGCTTCCATCAAGGTAATTGTCTGCATCATTTCCAATCCCCCAGATATTTTTTGGGTAAATATATATATCCATATACATACACAAATACATAAACACACACACACACACACACACACACACACACACACACACACACAGTTGAAGTCGGAAGTTTACCTACACTTAGGTTGGAGTCATTAAAACTAGTTTTTCAACCACTCCTCAAATTTCTTGTTAACAAAATATAGTTTTGGCAAGTCGGTAAGGACATCTGCTTTGTGCATGACACAAGTAATTTTTCCAACAATTGTTTACAGGCAGATTATTTCACTTATAATTCACTGTATCACAATTCCAGTGGGTCAGAAGTTTACATACACTAGTTGACTGTGTCTTTAAACAGCTTGGAAAATTCCAGAAAATGATGTCATGGCTTTAGAAGCTTCTGATAGGCTAATTGACATCATTTGACTCAATTGGAGGTGTACCTGTGGATGTATTTCAAGGACTACCTCCAAACTCAGTGTCTCTTTGCTTGACATCATGGGAAAATCAAAAGAAATCAGCCAAGACCTCAGAAAAAAAAGTGTAGACCTCCACAAGTCTGGTTCATCCTTGGGAGCAATTTCCAAACACCTGAAGGTACCACGTTCATCTGTACAAACAATAGTACGCAAGTATAAACACCATGGGACCACGCAGACGTCATACCGCTCAGGAAGGAGATGCGTTCGGTCTCCTAGATGTGAACGTACTTTGGTGCGAAAAGTGCAAATCAATCCCAGAACAACAGCAAAGGACCTTGTGAAGATGCTGGAGGAAACAGGTACAAAAATATCTATATCCACAGTAAAACGAGTCCTATATCGACATAACGAAGAAGCCACTGCTCCAAAACAGCCATGAAAAAGCCAGACTACGGTTTGCAACTGCACATGGGGACAAAGATCCTACTTTTTGGAGAAACGTCCTCTGGTCTGATGAAACAAAAATAGAACTGTTCGGGCATAATGACCATCGTTATGTTTGGAGGAAAGAAAGGGAGGCTTGCAAGCCGAAGAACACCATCCCAACCGTGAAGCACGGTGTTTTGCGGGTACTATTTAATGAAGCTGCCATTTGAGGACTTGTGAGGCGTCTGTTTCTCAAACTAGACACTAATGTACTTGTCCTCTTGCTCAGCTGTGCACCGGGGCCTCCCACTCCTCTTTGTATTCTGGTCAGAGCCAGTTTGCGCTGTTCTGTGAAGGGAGTAGTACACAGTGTTGTACGAGATCTTCAGTTTCTTGGCAATTTCTTGCATGGAATAGCCTTAATTTCTCAGAACAAGAATAGACTGACGAGTTTCATAAGAAAGGTCTTTGTTTCTGGCCATTTTGAGCCTGTAATTGAACCCACAAATGCTGATGCTCCAGATACACAACTAGTCTAAAGGCCAGTTTTATTGCTTCTTTAATTGGAACAACAGTTTTCAGCTGTGCTAACATAATTGCAAAAGGGTTATCTAATGATCAATTAGCCTTTTAAAATGATAAACTTGGATAAACTTAGCTAACACAACGTGCCATTGGAACACAGGAGTGATGCTTGCTGATAAGGGGCCTTTGTATGCCTATGTAGATATTCCATTACAAATCAACTTAGCACTTTCAATCAACATATCAACACGAGCAATGATAACATCCCCCTTGTCTTCTGTTAACAGTATATAAACTATACAGTACAACACACACACACACACACACACACACACACACACATTTAGAGAGAAGTTCATTTAGCTTATGTAATGCGTCACCTGACCTAGGAATGTAATTAGGAGCCAGTTAGAGGGCTGAATGGCTGGTCCCAATGAGCACAGTAAATACTGGTCAAAAACAAACAGCACACTTCAAACAACGGCCTCAAACACAGCAGAGGCTACTAGCTACTACTGGCTCCTGGCCTGGAGCTGACCTGTCCCCCCCCAGCTTCACTGTAGATTTTTTGTTTCACTCACACCACTGTAGTCTTCCTTTTCTTCATAATACAGTATCATACAGAAATTTGCATCCTGCAGCACTAATTCCAAAAAGTTTTGGAACACTGTAAAGTCCATGGAGAAAAAGAGCACTTCCTCCCAGCTGCCCACTGCACTGAGGCTAGGAAACACTGTCACCACTGATAAATCCACGATAAATGAGAATTTCAATAAGCATTTCTCTACAGCTGGCCATTCTTTCCACCTGGCAACCCCAGCCCGGCCAATAGCTCTGCACCCCCCACAGCAACTGGCCCAAGCCCCGCCCCGCTTGTCCTTCACCCAAATCCAGACAGCTGATGTTCTGATAGAACTGAAAAATCTGGACCTCTACGAATCAGCTGGGCTAGACAATCTGGACCCTCTCTTCCTAAAATTATCCGCCGCCATTATTGCATCCCCTAATACTAGTCTGTTCAACCATCTGAGATTCCTAAAGATTGGAAAGTGGCCACGGTCATCCCCCCTCTTCAAAGGGGTAGACACTCTAGACGACAAACTGTTACAGATCAATAACCATCCTGCCCTGCCTCTCTAAAGTCTTCAAAAGCCAGGTGAACAAACAGATCACCGACCATTTCGAATCCCACCGTACATTCTCCGCTATGCAATCCAGTTTCCGAGCTGGTCACGGGTACACCTCAGCCACGCTCAAGGTCCTAAACGATATCATAACAGTACTGTGCAGCCGTCTTCATCAACCTGGCTAAGGCTTTCGACTCTGTCAATTCCCGTATTCTTATCGGCAGACAACAGCCTTGGTTTCTCTAATGACTGCCTCGCCTGGTTCACTAACTACTTCTCAGATAGAGTTCAGTGTGTCAAATCGGAGGACCTGTTGTCCGGACCTCTGGCAGTCTCTATGGGTGTACCACAGGGTTCAATTTTCGGGCCAACTCTTTTCTCTGTATACATCAATGACGTTGCTCTTGCTGCGGGTGATTATTTGATCCACCTCTACGCAGACAACACCATTTTGTATACATCTGGCCCTTCTTTGGACACTGTGTTAACAAACCTCCAAACGAGCTTCAATGCCATACAACACTCCTTCCGTAGCCTCCAACTGCTCTTAACCTGTTAGGGTATAGGGGGCAGTATTTTCACGGCTGGATAAAAAAATGTACCCGATTTAATCTGGTTACTAATCCTACCCAGTAACTACAATATGCATATACTTATTATATATGGATAGAAAACACCCTAAAGTTTCAAAAACTGTTTGAATGGTGTCTGTGAGTATAAGAGAACTCATTTGGCAGGCAAAACCCTGAGACAGATTCTGACAGGAAGTGGATACCTGATGTGTTGAATTGACTTTAAGCCTATACCATTGAAAAACAAAGGGGGTGAGGAATGTTTTGGCACTTCCTATTGCTTCCACAAGATGTCCCCAGCCTTTACAAAGTGTTTTGAGTCTTCTACAGTGAGATCTGACCGAATAAGAGCCTTGGAACTGTGATGGCCCATTAGACACCTTGCGCGCGAGTTGATGGTGGGTACTCTCATTCCGAAACGTTTTAAAAGAGAACCCAATGGTCCGCCTTGAATTTTATTCATGTTCTGGTTAAAAAAGGCCCTAATGATTTATGCGATACAACGTTTGACATGTTTGAACGAACGTAAATATATTTTTTCCGTTCGTGAAGTCCGGCTGGCTTAGATCATGTGCTAACAACACGGAGGTTTTTGGACATAAATGATGAGCTTTTTTGAACAAAACTACATTCGTTATGGACCTGGGATTCTTTGGAAGTTACATCTGATGAAGAGAATCAAAGGTAATGGATTATTTACATAGTATTTTCGATTTTAGATCTCTCCAACATGGCGGTTAGTCTGTATCGCAATGCGTATTTTTCTGGGCGCAGTGCTCAGATTATTGCAAAGTGTGATTTCCCAGTAAGGTTAATTTTAAATCTGGCAAGTCCATTGCGTTCAAGAGATGTAAATCTATAATTCTTTGAATGACAATATAATATTTTACCAATGTTTTCTAATATTAATTAATTATTTTGTTGTCATGACTTGACTGCCGGTATTGGAGGGAAACGATTTCCTGAACATCAACGCCATAGTAAAACGCTGTTTTTAGATATAAATATGAACTTGATAGAACTAAAAATGCATGCATTGTCTAACATAATGTCCTAGGAGTGTCATCTGATGGAGATTGTAAAAGGTTAGTGCATAATTTTAGCTGATTTTATGGTTTTGGTGACGCCTGTCTTTGAATCGACAATACATTACACACAGCTATTGTCAATGTACTCTCCTAACATAACCTAACTTTATGCTTTCCCCGTAAAACCTTTTTGAAATCGGACAACATGGTTAGATTAAGGAGATGTTTATCTTTCAAAGGCTGTAAGTTAGTTGTATGTTTGAGAAATTTGAATTTTGACATTTATTTGGTTTCAAATTTGCCGCTCTTGAAATGCACCTGCTGTTGATAGGGTGCGCCACGGGGGGCACGCTAACGTCCCACATAGCCCCAAGAAGTTAAATGCTAGTAAAACAAAATGTATGCTCTTCAACTGATCGCTGCCCGCACCCGCCCACCCGACTAGCATCACTACTCTGGACGGTTCTGACTTAGAATATGTGGACAACTATAAATACCTACTGTAGGTGTCTGGCTAAACTGTAAGCTCTCCTTCTAGACTCACATTAAGCATCTCCAATCCAAAATTAAATCTAGAATCAGCTTCCTATTTCGCAACAAAGCCTCCTTCACTCATGCTGCCAAACATACCTTCGTAAAACTGACTATCCTACCGATCCTCGCTACATATTCGTCGCCAAACCCACTGGCTCCAGGTCATCTATAAGTCTTTGCTAGGTAAAGCTCCGCCTTATCTCAGCTCACTGGTCACCTTAGCAACACCCACCCGTAGCACACGCTCCAGCAGGTATATTTCACTGGTCATCCCCAAAGCCAACACCACCTTTGGCCGCCTTTCCTTTCAGGTCTCTGCTGCCAATGACTGGAACGAATTGCAAAAATCACTGAAGTTGGAGACTTATATCTCCCTCACTAACTTTAACCTCTTATGGCTAGGGGGCAGTATTTTCACGGCCGGATAAAAAACGTACCCGATTTAATCTGATTATTACTCCTGCCCAGAAACTAGAATATGCATATAATTATTAGCTTTGGATAGAAAACACTCCAAAGTTTCTAAAACTGTTTGAATGGTGTCTATGAGTATAACAGAACTCATTTGGCAGGCCAAAACCTGAGAAGATTCCAAACAGGAAGCGCCCTCTCTGACCATTTCTTGCCCTCCTTGATCATCTCTAACCAAAACAGGGGATCTCTGGCATGACGTGACACTTCCTACGGCTCCCATAGGCTCTCAGAACCCGGGGAAAAGCTGAATGACGTAATTCCAGGCCCAGGCTGAAACACACTAGCGCTTTTGCTAAGTGGTCTATCAGCGGACAATGGGACTCAGGCTCGTGCACGAGACGACCCCATGTTTTTATTATTTAGTCTTTGAACGGATACAACGACTCCCGGTCGGAATATTATCATTTTTTTACGAGAAAATTAGCATAAATTAGCATGATTTTAAGCAGCGGTTGACATGCTTCGAAGTACGGTAATGGAATATTTAGAATTTTTTTGTCACGAAATGCGTCGTGCTCGTAACCCTTCTTTACCATTCGGATAGTGTCTTGAACGCACGAACAAAACGCCGCTATTTGGATATAACTATGGATTATTTTGAACCAAACCAACATTTGTTATTGAAGTAGAGGTCCTGGGAGTGCATTCTGACGAAGACAGCAAAGGTAATAACATTTTTCTTATAGTAAATCTGACTTTGGTCAGGGCTAAACTTGGTGGGTGTCTAAATAGCCCAGCCATCACGGGCTAGCCTATCTAGTCAGAATATTGCAAAATGTGCTTTCACCGAAAAGCTATTTTAAAATCGGACATGGCGATTGCATAAAGCATCAGCTGTCAGAGCAGCTTACCGATCGCTGCAGCTGTACACAACCCATCTGTAAATAACCCATCTAACCAACTACATACCTCATCCCCATATTTGTTTTTGTTTTTCAGCTCTTTTGCACACCAGTATTTCTACTTGCACATCCTCATCTGCACATCTATCACACCAGTGTTAATTGCTAAATTGTAATTACTTCGCCACTATGGCCTATTTATTGCCTTACCTCCTTACTTCATTTGCACACAATGTATACAGATTTTTCTATTGTGTTATTGACTGTACATTTATTTATCTCATGTGTAACTCTGTGTTGTTGTTTTTGTCACACTGCTTTGCTTTATCTTGGCCAGGTTGCAGTTGTAAATGAGAACTTGTTCTTAAACTGGCCAACCTGGTTAAATAAAGGTCAAATAAATAAATAAATAAATAACTAAATATTGGTTACGTGTGTAAATACGAGTGATTCTCCAAAAATATGTTGACTATATCATAAAGAAGTATTGCATTACTACAAATTCAGAGCTACGGTATTGGGGAAAGTCACAATACAGTGGATTTAAAAAGTCTACACACCCCTGTTAAAATGCCAGGTTTTTGGGATGTAAAATAATGAGATAAAGATAAATCATGTCAGAACTTTTTCCACCTTTAACCTGTCTGGGCTAGGGGGCAGTATTTTCACGGCCAGATGAAAAACGTACCCAATTTCAACAGGTTACTACTCTGGCCCAGAAACGAGAACATGCATATTATTAGTAGATTTGGATAGAAAACACTCTGAAGTTTCTAAGACTGTTTGAATGGTGTCTGTGTATAACAGAACTCATATGGCAGGCAAAAACCTGAGAAAAATCCAAGCAGAATTGTAGTTCTTCTTCTTTTGATTCTCTATCGAAACTACAGTGTCTGTGGGGTGACGTTGCACTTCCTAAGGCTTCCATTGGCTCTCAACAGCCTTCAGAAAGTGGTTTGAACATTCTCCTGTCACTGGGCAGAGTATAGGAGCTCAGTTACTGAGTGGTCTGCCTGGAAACAAAGGGATTGGATATGCGCGGTCACACGAGCGTGCCGTTCCTTCTTTTTCTTCTTGAATGAATATGCTATTGTCCGGTTGGAATATTATCGCAATTTTACGTTAAAAATACCATAAAGATTGATTTTAAACAGCGTTTGACATGCTTCTAAGTACGGTAATGGAACATTTTAACTTTTCATCTCTGGTTCCGCGCTCGCACGTTATGCCTTTGGATAAGTGATCTGTACGAACAAAACGGAGGTATTTGGACATAAATATGGATTATTTAGAACAAAAACAACATTTCTTGTGGAAGTAGCAGTCCTGGGAGTGCATTCTGACGAAGATCAGCAAAGGTAAGAGAATATTTCTAATACTAATTCTGAGTTTAGGTTGCCCCGAACTTGGCGGGTGTCTGTATAGCTCTCTGTGATGGCTGAGCTATGTACTCAGAATATTGAAAAATGTGCTTTCTCCGTAAAGCTATTTTAAAATCTGACAAAGCGGTTGCATCCAGGAGTAGTCTATCTATAATTCTTTAAATAATTGTTATATATTTTGTCAACATTTATGATGAGTATTTTTGTAAATTGATGTGCACATTCACCGGGGGTTTTGGTGGGAATACATTTTCAGAACATCACGCGCCAATGGAAAATGCTGTTTTTGGATATAAATATGAACTTTATCGAACAAAACATACATGTATTGTGTAACATAATGTCCTAGGAGTGTCATCTGATGAAGATCGTCAAATGTTAGTGCTTCATTTAGCTGTGTTTTGGGTTTTATTGACACATGTCCTTGCTTGGAAAATGGCTGTGTGATTATTTTTGTCTATGTACTCTCCTAACATAATCTAATGTTTTGCTTTCGCTGTAAAGCCTTTTTGAAAATTGGACAATGTGGTTACATCAAGGAGAAGTGTATCTTTAAAATGGTGTAAAATAGTTGTATGTTTGAGAAAGTTGAATTATGACATTTTGTTGTTTTTGAATTTGCCGCCCTGATATTTCACTGGCTGTGTCCCGCAGGTGAAAAAAAAAACTCACAATAACCTGGTTGCATAAGTGTGCACACCCTTAAACTAATACTTTGTTGAAGCACCTTTTGATTTTATTACAGCACTCAGTCTTTTTGGGTAGGAGTCTATTAGCATGGCACATCTTGATGTGGCAATATTTACCCACTCTTCTTTGCAAAAGCACTCCAAATCTGTCAGATTGCGAGGACATCTCCTGTGCACAGCCCTCTTCAGATCACCCCAGAGATGTTCAATTGGATTCAGGTCTGGGCTCTGGCTGGGCCATTCCAAAACGTTAATCTTCTTCTGGTGAAGCCATGCGTCGCTTCTTTGGATGGCTTCTTTTGGATGTGTACTTTGGGTCGTTGTCGTGCTGAAAGGTGAACTTCCTTTTCATCTTCAGCTTTCTAACGGACGCCTGAAGGTTTTGTGCCAAAATTGCCTGGTATTTGGAACTGTTCATAATTCCCTCCACCCTGACTAAGGCCCCGGTTCCAGCTGAAGAAAAACAGCCCCAAAGCATGATGTGGCCTCCACCATGCTTCACTGTGGGTAAGGTGTTCTTTGGGTGGTGTGCAGTTGTTTTTGCGCCAAACATACCTTTTGGAATTATGGCCAAAAAGTTCAACCTTGGTTTCATCAGACCATAACACATTTTCCCACGTGCTTTTGGGGGAGTTGATGTTTGTTTTTGCAAACTTCAGCCGGGCTTGGATGTTTTTCATTGTAAGAAAAGGCTTCCGTCTTGCCACCCTACCCCATAGCCCATTCATATGAAGAAAACGTGAGATTGTTGTCACATGTAGCACACAGCCAGTACTTGCCAGAAATTCCTGCAGTTCCTTTAATGTTGCTGTAGGCCTCTTGGAAGCCTCCCTGACCAGTTTTCTTCTCGTCTTTTCATACATTTTGGAGGGACGTCCAGTTCTTGGTAATGTCTCTGTGGTGCCATATTTTCTGCACTTGATGATGACTGTCTTCACTGTGTTCCATGGTATATGTAATGCTTTGGAAATTCTTTTGTACCCTTTGTACCCTTTTGTATCCCTCTGATGCTTTGGAAGCTCTCTGCGGACCATGGCTTTTACTCTGAGATGCAACTAAGAAAATGTCAGGAAAGTCCTACTAGAACAGCTGAACTTTATTTGTGATTAATCAGAGTCACTTTAAATGATGGCAGGTGTGTAATGACTTCTACTTAACATGAGTTTGAATGTGATTGGTTAATTCTGAACACGCCCAGCATACACCCCTATACCAGACATGCTTTATCTACTCATTTGCTGGATACAGAGTTCAACAGAGTTCAAGTGAAGGTCAAGCAAATCATTGAGAAAAGACTGTATTGCAATCATCTCTGATGGGTGGTCGAATGTTCGTGGGCAAGGAATAATTAACTACATCATCTCCACCCCTCAACCAGTATTCTACAAGAACACAGACACAATGGACAACAGACACACCAGTCTCTACATTGCAGATGAGCTGAAGGCAGTCATCAATGACCTTGGACCACAGAAGGTATTTGCACTGGTGACAGACAATGCTGCGAACATGAAGGCTGCTTAGTCTAAAGTGGAGGAGTCCTACCCTCACATCACACCCATTGGCTGTGCTGCTCATGCATTGAATCTGCTCCTCAAGGACATGATGGCACTGAAAACAATGGATACACACTACAAGAGAGCCAAATAAACGTTTAGGTATGTGAAGGGTCATCAAGTTATAGCAGTAATCTACCTCACCAAGCAAAGTGAGAAGAATAAGAGCACCACATTGAAGCTGCCCAGCAACACCCATTGGGGTGGTGTTTTCATCATGTTTTACAGTCTCCTGGAGGGGAAGGAGTCTCTCCAAGAAATGGCCATATCACAGTCGATATGGACAGCCCCATCAAGAGGATCCTCCTGGATGATGTATTTTGGGAGAGAGTGGTAAGCAGCCTGAAACTCCTGAAACCTATAGCAGTAGCCATTGCACAGATTGAGGGAGACAATGCCATCCTGTCTGATGTTCAGGCTCTGCTTGCAGATGTAAGAGAAGAAATCCGTACTGCCCTGCCCACTTCACTGTTGCTCCAAGCAGAGGAAACTGCAGTTTTGAAATACATCAAAAAGCGTGAAGACTTCTGCCTGAAGCCCATACACACCGCAGCGTACATGTTGGACCCCAAGTTTGCTGGCAAGAGCATCCTGTCTGGTGCAGAGATCAACAAGACCTATGGTGTCATCACTACCGTGTCTGGGATGGAGATGCAATATGGCAGTCGTGCCAACATATCTCATCAGCCATCTGGTGGAATGGACTTTGTGGATCTGAGGCTCTTTCCCCTGTTGCCTCCATCATCCTCCAAATCCCACCAACACCAGCCGCCTCAGAGCGCAACTGGCCCTTGTTTGGGAACACACACACAAAAGCACGCAACAGGCTGACCAATACAAGGGTTGAAAAATGTGTGGCTATCTGGGCAAATTTGAGGCTTTTTGAGCCTGACAACGAGCCATCCTCAACAAGGTTGGAAAGTGAGAGTGAAGAATAGGCCTCAGAGTTTGATTTTCAAGAGGTGGACATTGAGGAGGTCCAGGGAGAAGACATGGAAGCCTAAGAGGAAGACAACCAAAGCTGTCATTTCTAGACTATCACTTTACAGATGTATGTTGAAAACGTTTTTGGGAGATGCGATGGATCATTTGGAATCATTCAATATTCCCTTTCTTTTGTCGTTCAGTGAAATCATCCATGTGAAGAGTCAACTCATTTAATTAAAGTCCAATTCATTACTAAATTGTTTTTTAAATTTCTATTGGAAGGATTTAATCATTTGCAATTATGTCTACTTATGATAAGGTAAAAGGTTTGTCTCCATATGACATGATAAATATATCCAATGCAAAAAACATCTACATTTAAATTGCAAACTACCTGCCCTCCAGGACACCTACACCACCCGATGTCACAGGAAGACCAAAAAGATCATCAAAGACAACAACCACCCGAGCAACTGCCTGTTCACCCCGCTATCATCCAGAAGGCGAGGTCAGTACAGCTGCATCAAAGCGGGGACCGAGAGACTGAAAAACAGCTTCTATCTCAAGGCCATCAGACTGTTAAACAGCCATCACTAACATTGAGTGGCTGCAGCCAACATACTGACTCATCTCTAGCCACTTTAATAATGAAGAAATGGATGTAATAAATGTATCACTAGCCACTTTAAACAATGCCACTTTATATAATGTTTACATACCCTACATTACTCATCTCATATGTATATACTGTACTCTATACCATCTACTGCATCTTGCCTATGCCGTTCGACCGTCGCTCATTCATATATTTTTATGTACATATTATTATTCATTCTTTTAAACTTGTGTGTATAAGGTAGTTGTTGTGAAATTGTTAGGTTAGATTATTTGTTAGATATTACTGCATGGTCGGAACTAGAAGCACAAGCATTTTGCTACACTCGCATTAACATCTGCTAACCATGTGTATGTGACAAATAACATTTGATATATTTCCGTTAATTCCCATATATTCCCACGGAAAGTTTCCACC
This sequence comes from Salmo trutta, assembly GCF_901001165.1. NCBI lineage: Eukaryota > Metazoa > Chordata > Actinopteri > Salmoniformes > Salmonidae > Salmo > Salmo trutta. Next base: position 24,640,339 of record NC_042958.1, read on the forward strand.
TCTGAATATTCCCCAAAATGTTCGACCCTAATCTGCATTGACCTTTATTTGCACTCACTCACTTCTCCCCTACCCATATTTACAGAACGTAGCTACCTCAATTACCTCGTACACCTGCACATTGACTCTGTATTGGTAATCCCTGTATATAGCCATGTTATGTTTACTCATTATTGCTAATCATTATTCACTGTGTATTTATTCTTTGGGTCACTACTTCAATTTTGTATTTGCATCTTTAAAGGGATACTTCGAGATTTTGGCAATGCCCTTTTATCTACTTCCCTAGAGTCAGATGAACTCGCGGATACCATTTTTATGTCTCTGTGTCCAGTATGAAGGCAGTTAGAGGTAGTTTCGCGAGCCATTGCTAATTAGCATTAGCGCAATGACTGGATGCCTATGGGTACCTGCTAGATAAAGGGCCTCATTGCCAAAATCCAGAAGTATCCCTTTAACTCTGCATTGTTGGAAAAAGACCCGTAAGTAAGCATTTCACTGTTAGTCTACACCTGTTGTTTACGAAGCATGTGACTAATTATTTATTTGACATCACCGAATTCATGTGCCCGAAGCCAGGAACTCCGGATACTGAGTTAAAGCACTGGGTAGGTAACAGGGTTAGGAGTTGAGGCTGTAGTGTGTTGTTTTACCCAACATCTGTGCTATGTGAATACCGGTTGGTTTCTCTGATTGTGAATGACAGGCTGCGTCCCAAAATGCTACCCTATTCCCTATGTAGTGCACTACTTTTGACCAGAGTGCTGTGGGCCCTGGTCAAAAGTTGGGCACTAAATAGGGAATAGGATGCCATGTGGGCCGCAGAAAGAGGTCTCATTAACAATGCTGGTGTTAATGACTGGTGACTCATCTCATTAGTAATTTCCTATGCAGCTTCCCAGGGGCTTACGGACTGGACAAACTGTCTGAGACACCACCCAACTCATCACATCACAATGGTCTCTCTCTCACACACACACTGGTCTCACACACGTGCTACTAACACATTGATGATACTATTACTTATAGGTCATTATTCATCATCACTTGTCTGTATTCTCAAATTGTCCTAATAGCCTAGAATCCAAACTGACTATCGCTCCTTTTCACTATTGCTTCACAATGAAACAGAGCAACATTCAGTTTGGATTCCAGGCTACTTGTATACCTGTTCACTGCAATCATCCTACATTCTCCTGGTAAACTGAATCAGCTAGAGCTCGACCGATATATCGGTTCACCGATGTTAACAGACGATATTGGCCTTTCACAGCTATATTGGTAAATAACTCCACAATAACTGATATTGAATAAATAGGATGAGAAAAGGGAATCTCATGCTGATCTGAACACTTCTGACCATTCTCATGATGTGTCATTATTGTCACAATGCATTAAATCAACATTTGAAGCATAGTTATTGGACAGTTGCTCTTTTGGATGGCAATTGATGAGATTTCAGTATGGAAAAATGACATGTTTTCATTTCCCTGTAGTAAAACAGTATATCGGGCCCATATATCGGTATAGGTATTTTTCCCCCCAAAAAAATTGAACTCAAAAAACATATCGGTCGGGCTCTAAAATCTACATCTCATCATTATAGGCTTACACGGAACCCAAACCGGCTGCGCAAGTGCGCCATCGTGCAAAAATGTATTTTGTCCCCCCCACACCAAACGCGATCACAACATGCAGGTTAAAATATCAAAACACACTCTGAACCAATTACATTAATTTGGGGACAGGTCAAAAAGCATTAAACATTTATGGCAATTTAGCTAGCTAGCTTGCTATTGCTAGCTAATTTGTCCTGGGATATAAATATTGAGTTATTTTACCTGAAATGCACAAGGTCCTCTACTCTGACAATTAATCCACACAAACGATCAACCAAATTGTTTCTAGTCATCTCTCCTCCTTCTAGGCTTTTTCTTCTCTTGACTTTATATTGTGATTGGCAACTTTCATAAATTAGGTGCATTACCGCCACTGACCTCGTTCGTCTTTCAGTCCCCCATGTGGGTATAACCAATGAGAAGATGGCATGTGGGTACCTGCTTCTATAAACCAATGAGGAGATGGAAGAGGCAGGACTTGCAGCGCGATCTGCGTCAGAAATAGAACTGATTTCTATTTTAGCCCTTGGCAACCCAGATGCTCGTTGGCGCGCGAGCAGTGTAGTCAGCCTCACCCCCAGACATTTGCATCAACACAATACTATGACAGGGCTATAAATGTCCTAACTATAGGTTATACATTGATCTTTCCACAGAATACCTGTGCCAGCTAAGATCTCCACTCACAGTTCTCCTCTCGCCCCTAAACAGCGTCTGCTCTCACATGATCCTTTTATTCTGTCCGTCTCATTTTAGAGGCATAAATTGCATTAGTGGAGGGAGGCTGCCTGTCTGGAAGGGAGCTCTGCTTGCTTAAAAACATTTAACAGCTGTAGAGCACACTCGCTGCATTAAACTCACACCAGATTAGGGCTGTAGCCTGGACAGCTCCACAAACACACACAGGCTGGTGTGGGATAAACATAAACACAACAGTGATGCGCGGGTTGACTCACAACCGTCAGCCCCCGCGGTTAAATCCACGGGGCGGGCGGGTTTAAAGTCATGACATACTGTGTGGATGAAGGGCGGGGGGCGGGTTGAATAAAGACAAATCAATAGCCTACCTTAAAGTTGCACTATGGAGAAATCGCTCAGCCATTTCCTGATTGCTAAAACTTAATAGTTTGCTTAATTTCAGTTTATGTGACAGAATAAGCTACTATAGTGTAGAGAATCATTGTACCAGCTAAACCACTGTGAAATATACTTTCCATAAGCAAAAATATGGTTGTTTCAGCTGTTTGAAGCTGGTGTACAAAACCGAAAGTAAAAAAACTAAAACTCAAGAACGGGAAGCATAGAAATAGCACACAGAACAGATCTACCGTTTTAGTCTTGCTTTCAAGTAGAATGATAAATGTATAACTCACATTTCGATGTGAATTTGGTCAGGTCGCCCAAAAAGTGACATATTGCCACTTTAAAAAAATCCATAAATGTATAATTATTGTGCAATTTATATCTATAGGCTACATTGAGGTTTTTATTTCATTACTTTAGGCTATTTGGCATTAGTGCATAAGCCTAAGCTTTGGGGCCTAACTATACACACACTAAATAGCCTACACACCAACCACCAAATGCTTTTGGGGAACGGGCAGAAAAAGTGAACGCCGATCCACCGAGGCAAAATAGACAATGTCAGAGTTTCATTCATGAAGAGAAAAGCTGCAAAAAGGAGAGTTGAAAATAAAGAGAAGAGATGGCCATAAAAGTAATGTTTTGAAAAGATTTGATGAAGTGGTAAAAGAGAATGATAGCAGTTTCGGCTATGTTACGTGTGATGATTGTGAGGCGACTGTCACAAGAAGGGGACTTCAAATCAGGGGTGCAACTTTCCCTGGGGACCAAAAAAAAGCATTTTTGTCTCCCCGTTTTATCCTTGGAATGTGATACAAAGGAGGTAATGGTATGCCTTAGGTCCAAGTGGATGCCTCTGAGCGTCGGGTAGGCTGTTTGGAGTGTTTATCCGACTGGATAAAATGTAAAAATAAATTACAAAATATATATATAGAGAGTACCAGTCAAAAGTTTGGACACACTTACTCATTAAAGGGTTTTTCTTGATTTTTACAATTTTCTACATTGTAGAATAATAGTGAAGACATCAAAACTATGAAATAACACATATGGAATTAATGTAATAACCAAAAAAGTGTTAAACAAATCAAAATATATTTTATATTTGAGATTCTTCATAGTAGCCACCCTTTGCCTTGATGACAGCTTTGCACACTCTTGGCATTCTCTCAACCAGCTTCATGAGGTAATCACCTGGAATGCATTTCAATTAACAGATGTGCCTTCTTAAAAGTTAATTTGTGGAATTTCTTTCCTTCTTAATGCGTTCGAGCCAATCACTTTTGTTGTGACAAGGTAAGGATGGTATACAGAAGATAGCCCTATTTGGTAAAAGACCAAGTCCATATTATGGCAAGAACAGCTCAAATAAAGAAAGAGAAACGACAGCCCATCATTACGTTAAGACATGAAGGTCAGTCAATCCAGAAAATTTCAAGAACTTTGAAAGTTTCTTCAAGTGCAGTAACAAAAACCATCAAGCTCTATGATTAAACTGACTCTCATGAGGACCACCACAGGAAAGGAAGACCCAGAGTTACCTCTGCTTTAGATGAGAAGTTAATTAGATTTAACTGCACCTCAGATTGCAGCCAAAATAAATGCTTCACAGAGTTCAAGTAACAGACACATCTCAGCATCAACTGTTCAGAGGAGACCTTCATGGTCAAATTGCTGCAAAGAAACCACTACTAAAGGACACCAATGAGAAGAAGAGACTTGCTTGTGCCAAGAAACATGATCAGTGGAAATCTGACCTTTGGTCTGATGAGTCCAAATTTGAGATTTATGGTTCCAACCACCGTGTCTTTGTGAGACGCAGAATAGGTGAACGGATGATCTCTGCATGTGTGGGTCCCACCGTGAAGCATGGAGGAGGAGGTGTGATGGTGTGGCGGTGCTTTGCTGGTGTCAGTGTGTGATTTATTTAGAATTCTTGGCACACTTAACCAGCATGGCTACCACAGCATTCTGCAGCAATACGCCATCAGATCTTAGTGGGACTATCATTTGTTTTTCAACAGAACAATGACTCAAAACACACCTCCAGGCTGTGTAAGGGCTATTTGACCAAGGAGCGTGATGGAGTGCTGCATCAGATGACCTGGCCTCCACAATCACCCGACCTCAACCTAATTGAGATGGTTTGGGATAAGTTGGACCGCAGAGTGAAGGAAAAGCAGCCAACAAATGCTCAGCATATGTGGGAACTCCTTCAAGACGGTTGGAAAAGCATTCCTCATGAAGCTGGTTGAGAGAATGCCAAGAGTGTGTAAAACTGTCATCAAGGCAAAGGATGGCTACTTTGAAGAATTTCAAATAAAATATATATTTTGATTTGTTTAACACTTTTTTGGTTACTACATGATTCCATATGTGTTATTGCATAGTTGTGATGTCTTCACTATTATTCTACAATGTGGAAAATAGGTAAAATAAAGAAAAACCCTTGAATGAGTAGGTGTGTCCAAAATGTTGACTGCTAATGTATGTATGTATGTATGTATGTATGTATGTATGTATGTATGTATGTATGTATGTATGTATAATGCCCCCCCACTTCTTAAATTAAACTGAAATCTGGACACTGACTGTAGGTCTATGACATCTCACATAACCTTAATATTAACTTCTGCAAAATGTAGCATTTATTGCAGTAAAATTATACACTAAATGTAAGCAACATTTTTACTCAGGAACAGGAGTGAAGAAATATGATGCATTTCTTTTACCATCTTGAGAGAATGCAAATGCACAGTTAGATAAAGGAAATGGAAGGGAAACCTAGTCATTTGCACAACTGAATGCATTTAACCTAAATGTGTCTTCCACATTTAACCCAACCCCTCCTTTCATCCACGGCGCCTGGGGAGCTGTTGTTGTTGGGGTTAACTGCCTTGCTCAAGAACAGAGCAGCAGATTTTTACACCTTGCCGGCTCAGGGATTCAAACCAGCGACGTTTTGGTTACTGTCCTAATGCTCTTAACCGCTAGGCTACCTGCCACAGATACCATCTGTAGAGGTACTGTCATTATCAGCTTCATAAAAGCTGATTGTAGTCTATTTCAACTACATAAAATAAGCATCCAAGCCAAACTGAAATCTTACCAGAAACATGTTGGGTCCCTTTCAAAGCGTTCTACTTCCTTACAACCGGTCAAACTGATGTCACTTGGAAATTTTGCACTGAAAATCTGGCTTTATTTATTTTTTATATTGCATTTTATCCCAGGTCCCTAAATGTCTTTGCTCTGCGAAAGAAGCAGAGATGACAGAGAACTTAGCCAATGTCAACTAGATTGAAGCATTAATTCTATTGATTTATGATATTATTATGGTGAGCAAGGGTTTATTTAGTCTTCTAGGGCAACATATAATGACAGAAGAGAAGCTGAATGTACTTAATTCTAGACAAGTTGACTAACAAATAGCCTACCAAGATGTTGGAAATTATCAGCAGAAACATCTAAATCAGGCAACAAAAAATCTTGCACCCCCTGTCCAATTTTTTTTTTCTGCAATATCTGACTGTAGCCCACAGCGCATTTTCTATATTAGCAGGTTAGGGTCAGGTGCAGGCCTCAGATTTTCACATACAGTCCGGCGGTTGCGGATTGGTTATTAGCAATTGCAAGCTGGTGTGGGTGAACAAACAGCTGACCCGCACACCACTAACACACACACACACACACACACACACACACACACCATAAGTCCTTTGGTCCTCCCATAACACACCCATTGCATGGAAGGGCCCTATGGAGGGGCCCAGAGTAGAGGACTAGATTCTCCCCAGTTCCGACCCACACACACACAAACCCAGGAAGGCAGTCCAGCCCAGCCCCAGTCCCACAGGCACTGACAGACGTCACAGGATGCATTCTCAATGGCACCCTATTTCCTATATAGTGCACTATTGAGCCTTGGGAATAGGGTGCCATTTGGGGGTGGGGGATTCTCATAATGGATAACTGAATGAGCAAGTTAGGGGATTTTTTTCTGGGTATAAGGGAAATGACTGCATTGCAAAAACAGTTTTTGTTTTAGTTGTTTTTTCTGTTTCATGTGCATTGCCCCATCTAAATGGTGTTTTCCATAATCATGACATTAACCATCAATTTCCTTTAGCCTAACATGTTATAGGCCTAACCAAATATAGGCTATTAAAATCACATTCAATAACACTTAAACCTCGCATGAGTGTGGGAAGAACACATGATTTATGTCCTACCGTCCATATTCTCTCTGTCGCTGATGTGTTGTAGGTTGCAGCCCGTATCCTCTCTACTCAGCTCCGCTTCGGGGCGGTAGGGTTCTAGCCTCGAATGGGCATTTCTCCGGATCTTGGGGCTCGACGATACGCAGCAGGAGGTGGTGTTCCCCATCGTTAGGTCCCTGTAGTAGGCTAGAAAGGCTAAAGTATATTTTCCGTCAGCGTCTTCCTAGGTCTCGAAACGGATGGATGAGAGAGATGGGGCGTAAACGCGGATTCTTTGTCAGCGCGCGGGTAGATAGAACTGCAGAAATATTCGTTCGATTACACACCCTTGTCCGGTCCTGACTTGCGGCAGCTGTAACATAGAGCCATTTAAAACTAGAAGGAACAAATACATCAGAATGCTAGGCTACTCCCCCTGAGCCAAATCCCCCCGCGGACCCAGAAATCTGCTCTGCCCACGCAATCTCCAGGTTTACCGTCGGCTGTTGCCTTACAATTTGAACCAAATCTGAAATGTCGTTTTAATAATTTTAGAACTATTCGAATAACATTCTGATCTCGTTCAAGATACAGCGCTACATTGTAACCGACGCATCCGTTTGTCAGTGTAGCAAGCAACACTTACAGCAAGCAACACTGTAGCCGTTTGATGGAAAAGGTTCCGGTTCAAGTGGGTGGTTACAAACTAGCTTGCTGAAATACGTGAGAAAGGACCATACCATACTGTAGCCTAGGTTTACTTTTCCCTCTCTTCAAGTAGTGCGCACATTCTCTAGGTCTAGGAAATGGTGTGTAGCCCTATCTAGGCTACACAGTAATAACTGTTCTTTTTATTATCATGTTTAAATGCGTAGATTAGATTTATTGTATCAAAGAATGTACACAAATTGTGACCCAATTGTAAAATCAATCAATACATGTGCATAGGTCATAAAACATGTACAAACAAAAACATTGTCTCTGCTCATAATTGTGTGCCATTCAAAACATTCTACAATATTCAAAATTATATTTGAATCTCCCATCAATTGATTGAAGACCAGCCATCCGTTAATCTATTGTAGACCTATTGAATGAGGTTGAAAATGGCCTGTTGCTGTTAACAGTAAATGCCGCTGTGAGATTATCTGGGATTAGTGAATGTTAATGTAAACAGAAAGGAATCCTGATGTATAATCCATTATAGTGAATGGCACACTTTCATCTGGCAGAGGTGCAACGTCCTGACATGCCTCTGTAGACTGAACTGTGTTCATGACAATGTATAGAAATGGGACATATGTGAAATACGAGCTATAATGTACTGTAGTAGTTACATTGATATCAGTAGGTCTATATATATTGTCTGCTGAGGTGCTTTAGTGCGTCCTACTGGTGCAGACATCTCATTACAAGTCAGAAACAAAATACAAATGTTGAAAAAGGCTAAATCAAGAGGCTTATTTTGTGATGCTGTTGAACTGAGTGGGGAGCAGTGTAGGTCTACTGCAAGCTGTTTTACATTCACCGTCACTAGGCTCAGTAAACACAAAACCAACTGATGCACATTTTGAAATCTGCAAGGCTTGAAAATCTGGGCTCCTGAGTGGTGCAGCGGTCTAAGGCACTGCGTCTCGGTGCTAGAGGTGTCACTACAGACCCTGGTTCAATTCCAGGCTGTATCACAACCGGCCGTGATTGGGAGTCCCATAGGGCGGTGCACAATTGTCCCAGCGTCATTCGGGTTTGGCCGGGGTAGGCCGTCATTGTAAAAAATTATTTGTTCTTTACTGACTTGCCTAGTTAAATAAATACAAATTAAAAGTGCAAAATGACAGAGGATCTGTGAGAGAGACTTTGCTTACTCTGGGAGAAGTTTTATGGGTAAAGGGTTGTAGGTCTTTATTGCATACCCTTACTTATAGGTCAGTGGTTATAGGCTAAAGAAAGCATTGCACTGTTATGAGGATGAAGATGATGGTCAAGTAGTACTTGTAAATGTATCCACATGGTGGAGAAAGGATCTCAAATCAAAATCATGTGATACGTAACACAGTTTTGTCATTTAGCAGACACTCTAATACAGAGTGATTTACAGGAGCAATTAAGGTTAAGTGCCTTGCTCAAGGGCACATCGACAGAGTTTTCAGCTAGAATGCTCAGGAATTCAAACCAGCAAACTTCCAGTTACTGATCCAACGCTCTTAATCGCTAGGCTACCTGCCGCCCACTGTCCACTAGGGAGAGCAAGCATCTTACATGGAAAATTACACGAGCTTCAAAATAGTAGTCTATACTGCTTCAAGTGAAATATTAAACGAGCAATTCAACCACAGACACATTATTTGTATGTCAAACTGTTCAGCCTCAGATATTGGACACATTACTTTCAGAAATCCTCTCGTCATGCTCTACTGCACTGTCTTTTCTCTCTGAATGGTAGTGAGTTCAGATTGTTGTTTCATAATCAGGGGTTAAATAGGGACATAGCCACAGGAATTAGGGGTGCTGAGGGTGCTGCAGCACCCCCTGAAAAATTTGAAGAAAAAAAAAACAATCCTAAAAAAAAAGATTTTTTCTCTCTCACAAAACCAGTGCACTGGGCCTTTACTAGTCCTGTATCAGCGGACCGATATAGAAAGGAAAGGAAAAGGGGGATACCTAGTCAGTTGTCCAACTGAATGTATTCAACTGAAATGTGTCTTCCACATTTAACCCAACCCCTCTGAATCAGAGAGGTGCGGGGAGCTGCCTTAATCGACATCCACGTCTTCGGCACCCAGGGAACAGTGGGTTAACTGCCTTGCTCAGGGGCAGAACGACAGAGCCGTCTGTAGCACAGCCAAAAAATAAAATCTCGGTCCTCCGTCCTGTTCGGTTTGGCTAGGGTTAGGGTGGAATTGAGATGTGGATATGAAGCTAGGGTTAGGTTTAGTAGTTATAGGTTGTGGTTGAAGCCAGGATTTGGGTTGAACCGGGATGTGGACATGAAGCTAGGGTTAGGTTTAGTAGTTATAGGTTGTGGTTGAAGCCAGGATTTGGGTTGAACCGGGATGTGGACATGAAGCTAGGGTTAGGTTTAGTAGTTATAGGTTGTGGTTGAAGCCAGGATTTGGGTTGAACCGGGATGTGGACATGAAGCCAGGTTTAGGTTTAGTAGTTATAGGTTGTGGTTGAATCCAGGATTTGGGTTGAACCAGGATGTGGACATGAAGCTAGGGTTAGGTTTAGTAGTTATAGGTTGTGGTTGAAGCCAGGATTTGGGTTGAACCGGGATGTGGACATGAAGCTAGGGTTAGGGGACTGGGCTGACTCTTCCTTTGCAGCTGGTTCAATAGCAGTATGTCTGTGGGTTATATGCACATCCCAAACGTAACTACCAGTGCCGGCCAAAAATACTGACAATTTGAAAGAAAAGCCCCCAAATGGTGCTGTATATGTTGGTGCATGAATACAGTAAAGCAAGAATTGGAACAGCATTAGCCACGTGCAGGCTTTTCTCAACAGATAGCCATTGCAGCAACCCTACCTCCACTCTATCAAATCTGATTTATGGTGAAATTGTTTAGAAAGTCAAATATATCTATAGGGCTCAAACACAACTTTTTTGTTCATAGAAGGTGCTAGTGCTCACAACTTTAAAGTTAGGTGCACCAAACGGTATAGGAGCACCAGAAAAATCCTACCTTTGAAGCACATACCTGGACTAGCCTATCCAGCCCCTTTCCTGTCTCCCGGTGCCATTTTACATCATAGGCCACCTGGGCAAGTTACAGGTTGTTAGCCAGCTATGTAAAATGACTGGACAAGGTTGTTTGTTAAACAAATAGTTAGCGGCCCGTGAATGAGCTAATTTAAAATGGCCAGTGACATGGTTTATAAAATTATAACATTTGACCTGTGATTCTGAGATAGAAATAAAAAAATGTAGCTCCACTAATATCATAACTTTTTAACAGTTTTGGATGGAGACAAGCAGTTTTCATTAATCATGGTTCACAGAACAGAAAACTGAAGGAGGCTTTTATATATTTTAAAAATGGTCGCCAATGGGTTCAGGGACCAATAACAATGGGAATACAACACAGGAGGCGATTTTGAAACGTATATAAACCTCCTTAAACCTTAAAATCCGTAAACCCTCAAGAAGGTGGAGTTGAATTTCCTTTTCACACTCACAATCAGAGGTAAAATGAAGGATACAATGTATAGACTTTGCTCATCGCCCAAATATGATAAAAATGTAACAGCCAGAGCTCACCGTAGAAAAAACAAAGTAACAACTTCGCTTTCACCCAGTGGCACAAATATAATTTTGCCATTACATAAACATTTTAGGTGCACTGGTGCCTAGAGATTATCTCAAATTCCTAGAACCTTCAACAGCGTTTGTGATAAGTGCGTCGAGGCATGTATGCTTGTACAGTAAGCTAAATTGTTATCGACAGGAGCAAAAGGGGAGAAAAAAGACTCCCTGCATCAATACCGTGGCAGCCTTGAGGACTGTACAATCATAGTGTCTTACTCAAAGTACAGCACAGCATGTTCTGTAAAGAAAACCAAGCCAAGACTGACAATCAACAGAACAAGGTGATAAATCTCCCACCCAAGTCAACAGAGTGGTACACATACAGTACACAGCTTGGCCCTTGGATAAGCGATTAAGTTGGCAAATGTTAAATAACACGATTGATGGTGATGTGTCTGTGCCAGGCATAATAACAAGTAGTCCATGTTAGTTATCCAATAGCCTCTTATATGATGCTGTGTTTAAATTGTAGCTAATTACCTTAACATAATTGAACTCTTACTTTTCAGGTACACAGTGCCTTCAGAAAGTATTCAGACCCCTTGACTTTTTCCACATTTTATTACGTTAGAGCCTTATCCTAAAATTGATTGTAAAAAATGTTTCTCTCATCAATCTACACACAATACCCCATAATGAGAAAGCAAAACTGTTTAAAAAAATACATAAATAAACTGAAATATCACATTTACATATTCAGACTCCTTAAATCAGTAGTTTGTTGAAGCACCTTTGGCAGCAATTACAGCCTCGAGTCTTCTTGGGTTTGACGCTACAAGCTTGGCACACCTATATTTGGGGAGTTTCTCCCATTCTTCTCTGCAGATCCTCTCAAGGTCTGTCAGGTTGGATGGGGAGCGTTACTGCACAGCTATTTACAGGTCTCTCCAGAGATGTTCCACAGGGCTCTGGCTGGGCCACTCAAGGACATTCAGAGACTTATCCCAAAGCCCCCCCTGCGATGTCTTGGCTGTGTGCTTAGGGTCGTGGTCCTGTTGGAAGGTGAACCGGCCCAGTCTGAGGTCCTGAGCAGGTTTTCATCAAGGATCGCTCTGTTCTTTGCTCCGTTCATCTTTGCCTCGATCCGACTAGCCTCCCAGTCCCTGCCGCTGAAAAACATCCACACAGCATGATGCTGCCACCACCATGCTTCACCGTAGGAATGGTGCCAGGTTTCCTCCAGACATGACACTTGGTATATTTTGGTACCCTTCCCCAGATCTGTGCCTCGACACAATCCTGTCTCGGAGCTCTACGGACAATTCCTTTGACCTCATGGCTTGGTTTTTTGCTGTGATATGCACTGTCAACTGTGGGACCTTTTATAGACAGTTGTGTGCCATTCCAAATCATGTCCAATCAATTGAATTTACCACAGGTGGACTCCAATCAAGTTGTAGAAAAAACTCAAGGATGATCAATGGAAACAGGATGCACCTGAGCTCAATTTCGAGTCTCATAGCAAAGGGTCTGAATACTTATGCAAATAAGGTGTTTGTTTTTTATTTATTTACAAACATTTCTAAAAACCCGTTTTCGCTTTGTCATTATGGGGTAGTGTGTGTAGAATGCCGACAACATTTTATTTAATCAATTTTAGAATAAGGCTGTAACGTAACAACATTTGGAAAAGGTCTAGGGGTCTGAATACTTTCTGTATATGTATCAAATGTAATTAATCAAATGTATATTCACAGCTGGAGATTTGGTACAGGCAGGCATATTATGATGCATCTTTTGAAAGTAAGCAAATGTTTTCATTCATTGTAAAGTACCTGGGACAGGGAGCCCATTATTGCGTTAAAATTGTGTTACTGCAACTAACATTAAAATGTTTACTTTGAGCAATATGAAAACTATATCAAGGTCAGTTAATTAAAATACAGAGAAATCACACCAAAAATTTGATTTTCAATGCTGTGTAAAACATTTTATTTGAGAATCAAATTGATATCAAAGCATTATAAGGAGTTTTTCACTTACAAAACAATATACTTGAATTTGAACAATAGTGCAGATTAGAGAAATACATTCAAGAAGGGTCATGGGTTAACTTAGCTGAATTGTTTTAGACAAACTTTTAACAACATTACAAACACATGAACTATGAACAAAAGCTCGGCAGGTTTGTGCTTTGTGACATCAGGGTATATATTCATTTACATTCAACCAATAAAAAGTCTCTTTACGAAGATTAAATACAGAAATGTAAAACAAAAAAGCACTGTGCATGAAGCATTTAAGATTTCTAACAATAAAAAACAACTAAATAAATAGTAATGAAATAGTACAATAAACTTTTTATTTGTATTTTTTATCCCTCTTATAGAACAGTAATATATGCTGGTTAGTTTCTTTGTAAAATGTAATTTAAGATAGAGCTCTCTATGCAAGCCCTAGTCTCTACAAAATAATGCCTATACATTGCTATATGTGCAGGCCTGAGACTCCACATGTCATTCAAGATAAACCTCTGGGGGCATTTTGTCTGATAAATCTTCAAATAACAGATCTTCAATGAGAGTGTTTAAAACAATTTAAAAGCGAATGCCATACAACCATAAGCATTGTGTTTTGATATGGCATATTTTATTGAAAATAAACATATTAATTACTGTGGAATGTTATGTACAGTAGCTGGTTATAATAGGCATAAATAACATGTCTCTATAGGGCGTGTATGTACAGTATGCTGTACTGTTACTGACGTGTATGTACAGTATGCTGTACTGTTACTGACTCGACTTAATTCCATACATTTCCTTAAAGTAGTTTAGCTCATCCATGAGCTTCTTGTTCTGGGCCTCCAGCATGGTGAGGCGAGTCTCCAGACAGCGAATATACTCTCTCTTCCTCCGCCGGCACTCTTTGGCTGCCTGCCTGCAACAAGGAAAAGCAACAGGGGCTCCTCATAATACTCACTGTACTCGCGCCACAACTGGCCAGATACTGTAAATGTTGTATGACGACAGTACGGAACATGTCTTCTAAACAAGTGGATCGGGAAAAGAGGTGTTGTTCTTTTATATTTTGGTGTGTGAGAGCAGATGCTGGACATCGAGTCAAAGCGGATTCTCCAAGATACCCTTACAGTTATCTGTAAACTGTTACTGCGGCGCACACCCTCAAGCCATTAGCAGTCTGTGGTCATTCAACTTTGTGGCAATAGATGTCTTTAAGCGCTTTTAGTTCCTCAATGAGAGTCCTGTTTTGATTTTCGAGCACAGCCACCCGATTCTCAAGACATTTTACATATTCCTTCTTCTTTCGGCGACACTCGCGGGCAGCCTCCCTGGAAGCAACAACACACAGCCTCTGTGAAAAGACTGGTAGCTACAGACAAAGATACCGAGGCCCTACGTCCATAACAAGAAAGGCTTACATCCAGTATTTTAACAATCACTCACAGTAAGTTTCAGTCAAGACTGATAATGGTAACGAACTTAAGCAATAACACCACCACAAATCAACATGCAGGAGACTACATTTGCCTATGCAGAATTGTGACATAATACTACATGCAACAGCAGAGTTAGTCTTTAGTGACAAACATTCATGTGAAAGCACGACAAAGCACAGAAATGCACAACAAGCATGTCCGTGTGTGTTCTGAGGCAAATGGTGGCACTCGAAAAATGCAGGCCAAGAATGCAGTATGCAGCACATGCATGTTAATAAGTAGCATTTATGAATGAAAAAAATCATGTTATTAGCATTTTTATGATTATCTGTTCCATCATGATTAGCCAACATTCTCATGCAGGACCCGCATCGATCATAAGGCTGTTTAGTACACACATCAAAAATTACTATAGTGTATACCATGGTAAGAATACTATAGTATTCACTGTAGTGTTTTTGCAGACGTCACTGTAGTATTCACTGTAGTGTTTTTGGACTGTAGTATACTATAGTATTTATTGTAGTGTTTTTGTGGACTGTAGTATTTAATGTATTTTTGGGGGACTGTAGTATAGTGTAGTATTTACTGTAGGGTTTTTGCGCACTCCAGCATACTGTAGCATTTACTTTAGTGTTTTTGTTTTATTATCTTTTACATAAAAGTGGGGGACTTTCTCCTTGAGGAAACCTACTGGAGAAATACTAAAAGGGTAAATGCTCCATAACCTGTAGGTATATAGGTATGTAACCATAGGGAACACAATACATGGTCTATATTTGGCACGGGTGGCACAAATTAGAATATGGGGAATTGACAGTGTACATGCAAATTAAATACTGTAGTTTAAAAAAGGTCTTGTTTTTGTGGACTGCAGTGTTTTTGCTGACAATTCTGTATTATTTACTACAGTGTTTTTTTGGTGGATAGTACCGTATTATTTACTATAGTATTCTACAGTATACTACAAAAATCTATACTAAGGACTACACATGATCGAGGGATACTACAGTGTGTGGTATAGTATTCTACAGTATACTACATAATTCTATAGTAAGTACAGTAGTATTCAATAGTAAACTGTAGTATTTCTTTTAATGTGGGTGTAGTCTACCTGTTCTTCATGAGGCGGAGTTGTCTCTTGCGTGTGGTCTCGTCAGCCACGTGTGGGGGGCTGTGCAGGGAGCCTGGGGAGCCAGCCATCACAACGCCCTGGGGCAGGCTGGAGGTGGGAGTGCAGATCTGGTAGCCTGACATGTCACCAGTGGAAGCTGACAGAAACACAGAAATGGGGAACACTTCTTAGAGCACTACCATTTGTATTAGCTGCTAACTTGCTGAACAGAAGGCATCCACCGCCTTAAAAGTACATAAAGGTAAGTTGTCTAATTAATTCAGTGACTAAAAGGTATGGAATAATACGTCGGTGGATTAAGCAATAAGGTTCTGATGTCATCCGATTCCTATGGGTGAGTGGTGACGTGAGAGAGGATAGGATCGCTACACAGACAGGCTCTACAGAGATCTGAACAATATAAAATGCCTAGGAATTTAACTATTTAAATTTAAAATGTTAGTTTCAATTCCATCCAAAATCAGTCAGAGAACAAAGTACATTGTTTTGTAGAAGCAAACCATTTGATGAAGCACTGAGAGAGTGTTATTGCCATCTCTATGTACAGTAGCCTACTTCTCTTTAAATAAACTTTCTCTGTGCCACGGGAGCTGCCTGCATATCATTGCATATGGTGATTCATTTGGTAACGTCTTGCTCTCGCAAAAGGAACTGCTGGTAATCACAACATGACTGGGACTGACGTCAATGTCCATCTTATTTGCCGGTTAGCATTTACATTTCCCTGCTGGGGTCCTGTTCCAGGAAAACAAGTGACGTCAGCCACTGTGTGTGTGCTTTGAGTGGGCAGAGCATCGAAGCATTTCACAGAGAGGGAGAGAAGAGAGGGTGGGATGGACGGACAGAGCGCACAGGGAAACACTGAAAATATTCATATTCGTATTCCAATCGTATTCAGCGTGTTGCAATCTGCTTTTTATTTCACAAGACTGATATTTCCCAGGCTGTTATGCAGTTTTATAAAAGTCAAACCAAGACATTCAAGGATACTTATGTTAAATGACATGTAATTCTAATGTATTTGCTTTGAGAAGAAAATAAATCCTAAGCAATACAACAACTGTGTCATATCTTAAAAACCTCAGCTCTCAGGATATCAACACATTTTCAATACCTTTATTACTTCATGGTGAGTTCAATACCTTTATAGTACATTTTCCTTCTTTTTATTAGCTAATGTCTGTAGACAACTGTGATATTATTATCATACAATAACAATCTTCTACAGTTAAGAGTCAAAATTCATCATTAATCCAAAAAGCAGAGGCTACGCAGGCTGTACAGTATTAGCGTAGCACAAAGGCAGAAGGGTTCCTCTACAGTTACCATTTTCTCTTTAACTTTCTCATGAAGTAAAAGATTAAAGTGAACATACCTGACTCAGTCTCATCCCCAGCAACAGCCATATCTGTTCTTAAGAGGTCCAAAAGAAACCCTTTATCTCAGCTCTCTAACAGAAATGTTTCCAAAACCACCAGCTATGTGTGTAATCACAATTAAGGGCATTGACATCACTATGACATCATTTGCCTCCTGATGTCAATGATGACATGCATTGCTCTATGAGTCCTCCCCCTACACGTTGCTTCTCAAACGTTTTTCAAGATTATTTGTCGCTTTTTGAAACATTGGATGTGAATGATATAATACACTAACATAAACAACTGACAAAAACACATGACAGCACTCTAGTTAATACTACTTAAATACTTAATAGACTGCTGTAAACATAATTTCTGTACAATGTGATTTCTATGTAATGCTCAAATTATGACATTCCAGTTGAATGACTTTTCTCACTTAATTTGAAGTGTCCAAGCTTTAATAATAATAATAAAATACATTTTTAAAGCGCTTTTCATTATACAGAATAATCTCTAAGTGCATAAAATCTATATTTTTTTACCAAATAGAAAAAGAAATTGACACAACTAGACAGGGCAACTGACACAAAGAACCCAGCTGACACTATAAGAGACAAGGACACCAAGGAGCACAGCTATCAACAGAAAGCCTTCCTAAAGAGAAAGGTCTTTAGGCCCGTTTTAAAGGAGCCCAGAGTCTGTTGTGCTTTCAGGTGGTCCGGGAGTGCATTCCGGAGGTTTGGGGCGGTCGAGCTGAATGCCCGATCCCCCAAGTAGCGGAATTTGGTCCTGGGGGGTGTGGAAGAGC
The DNA here is from genome assembly GCF_901001165.1 of Salmo trutta. NCBI lineage: Eukaryota > Metazoa > Chordata > Actinopteri > Salmoniformes > Salmonidae > Salmo > Salmo trutta. Next base: position 24,658,256 of record NC_042958.1, read on the forward strand.
AGAATATTGCTTGACCTGAGGGTGCGGGTGGGGTTATGGAGGGAGAGCAGTTCTTTGAGATAAGGAGGGGCATTGCCATGAATACACTGGAAAGACTGCAAGAGGGTTTTGAATTCAATCCGGAATGAGACAGGGAGCCAGTGCAGAGATTCCAGGATGGGGCTGATGTGACGGTGATTCTGCACTTTCATCAAGATCCTGGCAGTGCTGTTCTGGATGTATTGGCGCTTCTGGAGACTCCTGCCAGGGATCCCGATGAAGAGTACTATGCAGTAGTACAGCCTTGATGACTAATTTAAAGGTCCAGTGCAGTCAATAACGTGATTTTCCTGGGTTTTATATATATTTCCACACAATGTGGTTGGAATAATACTGTGAAATTGTGAAAATTATGATAATGTCCTTTTTGGGGCAGCAGGCAGCCTAGTGGTTAGAGCGTTGAGCCAGTAACCGAAAGGTCGCTGGATCGAATCCCTGAGCTGACAAGGAAAAATCTGTCGTTCTGCCCCTGAACAAGGCAGTTAACACACTGTTCCCCGGTAGGCCGTCATTGTAAAATAAGAATTTGTTCTTAACTGACTTGCCTAGTTAAATAAATGTTAAATTTCAAAAATGAAACAGAATTTGTGTAAGGGCTGTTTGAAAAGACTGCCTGAAATTTCTGCCTGTTTTGGTGGGATGGAGTTTTGGCCTTCCATGGTGACATCACCATATGGAAAGTGAGTCATTATGAAAGAGTTCCAAACCACTCTGGCAATAACAGCTAATTTTCAGTTTTCCCCTTAATTGGGGAGGACGGGCTAGTGGTAATGGCTGGAGTGGAATGGTATGAAATACATCAAACCCATGGTTTCCATCTGTTTGATGCCATTCCATTTCATCCGTTCCAGCCATCCTCCCCTCAGCAGCCTCCACTGGACCACTCCCAGACAGTCCTAGCACAATTCTTGCTTGAGAAGCTATTTTAGTTTATTTTTGACCATTTCAATTCTTGCTAAGAAGGTTTATAAAAAGAAAAAAAATGTTGGTAAACATCACAGCAAGGTAATTATATGCTAGAAATGATTTGACATAGAGATAAAAACGTCTGCATTGGACCTTTAACAACAGCTGGTTAGTGTTTTCACTGGAATTTGTTTGCAGTGGTGGCAAGGGTCGTAGAGGCCTACAATTCTTTGGGGTTGTACAACTGTGATTTGGGTTGAACGACTGTGAGAGGGTCAGTTCCGGTGACTTTTTAAAAGGACATTCTACTCCAAAATGAATGAAAATTAAATGATGCTGAGAACAACTAAAATATAATTTCAGAATTAAGGCCAATCACATATTGGTCCATATTATCAGAAAGGTGTGCTATTTAGCAATAAGCACAATCCCCTGTAGCCCAACTGATGCAGCATAGTCAGTGGCTATAAATAAATAGGCTGAAGCAGAGGGTTTTCCATCTGCATTTACCCCATTGGGCAAATCATTACCTAGTCTTAGATCACAAACAGTAAACCCCCCTGGAGGTCGCCCCTATAGAATTAGGCATTAGAATACCAGAATGGACATTAACCTTCTTATGGCGGGAGAAAGGTAAGCCATTTTGGTCAAGGCGTTGGTCAAAAATGGTTTGCCAGTTCTGTGATAAGACACTGCGTAAAATAATTTATTTGAAGATTGTATCTGCACTGTATGTTTGTTAGCTAGCTAGCCATACAGTTTTAGAGGTATGACTCCATGAACTTTTCAATTAACTGCCAATATACCAACATTCCATTCAAACAATTGAACTTTTTTCCGCTTCCATGAAACTCGACCAAAACAATGGAAATGCATAGAAAAGTGTGGGGGAAAGATGCTGTGGGGGTAAGATCCCTAACCTAATCTGCCCCCCAGTAAAATTAGCCTACATTTAGGCCTTGTTATATGTGTATTTTAACACTATGTTGAAATAAAAATTGGAGTATAACGCTTGTATGGATGTCAACCCCAATACATATTGATGTCATCATCAATCAACTGCATTAAGAGTTAAAAATAACTTTGACTACCACCACCAATTTCTGTATGCTAGCTATGCTACCAGCTTATACGAAGCCACTTCTTCTAAACCTGAAAAGGGGACAACTTCTAAATGTTATGCAGCGAAACCAAATACACTGAGTGTACAAAACATTAAGAACACCTGCTCTTTCCATGACAGACTGATCAGGTGAAAGCTATGATCCCTTGATGTCACTTGTTAAATCCACTTCAATCAGTGTAGATGAAGGGGAGACAGGTTAAAGAATAATTTTTAAGCCTTGAGACATGGATTGTGTATGTGTGTTATTCAAAGGATGAATGGGCAAGACAAAATATGTAAGTGCCTTTGAAAAGGGGTATGGTAGTAGGGGCCAGGTGCACCGGTTTGCGTCCAGAAATGCAACACTGCTGGGTTTTTAACACTCAACAGTTTCCCATGTTTATCAAAAGCGGTGCACCACCCAAAGGACATCCAGCCAACTTGACAACTATGGGAAGCATTGGAGTCAACATGGGCCAACATTCCTATGGAACGCTTTTGACACCTTGTAGAGTCTGAGGGCCAAATGGGTGGGGTGCATATCAATATTAGGAAGGTGTTCTTAATGTTTTGTGCACTCAGTGTATATCCAAATCAAACTTTAGTAACCACATTGTGAGCATGTTACAATACATCAACCATGACGAATTTCACAAATATCCACTTTGTTAGATATGTTGAATGTTCACCTATCCAGCGTCCTTCTATCCCCCACGGTCTGCGCTCCACCTCTTTAACGGCATCTACGCAGTCAATCCACAGCCTTAGACAAGTTGTAAATGCAACAAGTACTGATATTGTATTATACAACAGCACGCTCAGCTTACCAAGAAAACAAAAATGTAGACATTTATGGTCTGTTGACATATTTTAGAGGCTATTTATACAGAAAATTCATATAAAACCCCAAGTAAAATGTATTTATGACTATATGACAATATTTTCTATTTTAACAAAAATATTTATATTACACAATTTCTGATAAGTGACACCTTTGTTATATTTTTCTTGCATAAGTAAAATCAAGATTATGCCTCTAGTGCCATTCATTCCAATTATATAGACTGGTTTGGATTTCTCCATGACCAATATGGCTGCCATTTTCACCCCATTCAGGAGGGTTTATGACATAGCCCTTTTAGTAATTTAATAGGATTATATTTATTATTTTTATAAGCTGACCAACTAAATAGGTAAACTATTCTACTATGGGGTTGTCTGATTTTGCTGTTGGTTACTCGTGTTATTGGTTGAGGAAAATAGAACGTGGACAACAATTTATGAGATATCGTTGTAGGCAAAATTCGCATAACCAATGGTACTGGGGCTCATCCCCACCTGGCTCTCGTTTAGATCATAGGTGCCGTACTCAGCCCAGGCGGGCTCTGGCCCAATTTAACCCCTGCTAATAATCCAATCTAATCCAACTGATGGCAGACCTTGATGGTGAGGGACTAGAGCATTTACCTTTTACCATCACCTTGTTGCCTTGCATATAGAACTGCTGAGTGCCATCTCCTGACTGTTGGGAATACTGGACGATGGCTGCAGCAGACTGGGGGTTTCCAGAGTTGGACATGGTCAGAGGCTGCAGGGCCTGTAGACCCCTAGGTAGAGCACTGGTCAGCTGGATGGCACCATCCTGAGTAAAGGCAACTGAGGACAACAAACGAATAGGGGTTAAATTGGGCCAGGGCCTGCATTTACCCCATAGGTAATGATTGGCCCAATGAGGTAAATGCAGATCGGCAACTATCTGCTTCAGCTAATTTATTTATAGCCAGTGACTACGCTGCATCAGTTGGGCTACTAAAGGTGATCATGCTTATTGCTAAATAGCACACCTCCCTGATAATATGGACCAATATGTTATTGTGTATCCTTGTCCACAACAGTTGTTGCGCGATCTCTAATATTAAGGAAGTCTCTAGGTTCTGGTTGCCCGAGTTCTCATGATAAACTGTAGACCACACTATTTACCAAGAGTTTATCTATATTTTTCGTAGCTGTCTATTTACCATCATCTCTACTCTACATACGAGACGCATGCAAAGCTCTCCTTCGCCCTCCATTTGGCAAATCTGACCATAACTCCATCCTCTTAATTCCTGTTTACAAGAAAAACTCAAAACATGAAGTACCAGCGATGCAATCAATACATAAGTCTTCCGATGAAGTTACAGGACTGTTTCACTAGCACAAGTTGGAATTTGTTCCGTGATTCATCCGATGGCATTGAGGAGTTTAACGTATCAGTCACTGGCTTCATTAATAAAGCCCTGTTTCCACTGGCACTTAAAAGGAGGGCCAATTAGGGCCAAATTCGAGCTGGGTCAATGAAAACCCGGGTCAGCGCAGCCCAGTTTCACAACTGGTGCCAGCTCAAATGGAATTCGGGCTGGTAACACCATTTCTATTGAACCACCAAGCTGATCACTGCTGGATGCTGACAACGTTTAGCTAGCTCATCTGGGCTTGTTGCTGTTAGCTAGCACATGGACAAACAGTACTGCAGTAGTCAGACATGACACAAATTACCACCATAGCTGGATCCATTCATTTTTGCACGACACAATATAATTGTATGAGAACAGTCAGCTCTCGAATGCTAGCTACCTAACGTTAGCATGCAAGTCAAAGTTGAAACAAGCTAGTTAGCTAACGTGAGCTAGCAGGAATTTTAGCTGGCCAGGTCGTATGAAAAGCTAGGTAGCTACATCATGCTGTATTAAACCTGTCATCTGGTTTGCTTGGTTAACTAGCTAGCTAATACCCAATGCAATGGCAAGCAAGGTAGAAATTAAGCTAGCTAGCTAGCTAGCCCGTTATGCTAGCGACAACGCTAACCTTTTACCGACTTCAAAGTGCCAATGGAAACGGGGCTTGAGTGCATGGACGACATAGTCCACACAGTGACCGTACAAACATATCCTAACCAGAAGCCATGGATTACAGGCAACATCCACACTGAGCTAAAGACTAGAGCTGCCGCTTTCAAGGAGCAGAACACAAATCCGGACGCTTATAAAAAACAATCCTGCTACGGCGTCCGACGAACCATCAAACAGGCAAAGTGTCAATACAGGACTTAGATCGGATCTTACTACACTGGCTCTGATGCTTGTCGGATATGGCAGGGCTTGCAAACTATCATGGATTACAAAGGGAAACCCAGACACGAGCTGCCAAGTGACGCGAGCCTAACAGACAAGCTAAATCCCTTCTATACTTGCATCGAGGCAAGCAACACCGAAACATGCATGAGAGCACCAGCTGTTCCGGACAACTGTGTGATCACGCTCTCTGTAGCAGATTTGAGTAAGACCTATAAAAACAGGTCAACATTCAGACAGATTACAAGGACACGTACTCGGAGCATGTGATGACCCAACAACAAGTGTCTTCACTGACATTTTCAACCTCTTCCTGACCCATGTTTCAAGCAGACCACCATAGTCCCTGTGCCCAAGAACACCAAGGTAACCTGTCTAAATGACTAGGTTGTGTTATTATTGTGTAGCACTCACATCCGTAGCCATGAAATGCTTTGAAAGGCTGCACATCAAAACCATCATCGCAGACACCCTGGACCCACTCCAATTTGCATACTGCCCCAACAGATCCACAGATGACACAATCTCTATTGCACTCTACACTACCCTTTCCCACCTGGACAAAATGAACACCTACGTGAGAATGCTGTTCATTGACTACAGCTCAGCATTCAACACTATAGTGCACTCCAAGCTCATCACTAAGCTAAGGACCCTGGGATTGAACACCTCCCTCTGCAATTGGATACTGGACTTTGAAGGTCGCCTGCAGGTGGTGATTATAGGCAACAACACATCCACTACGCTGACCCTCAACATGGGGGGCCCTCAGGGGTGTGTGCTTAGCCCCCTCCCTGTACTCCCTGTTCACCCACGACTACATGGCCGCACACAACTCCAACATCATCATTAAGTTGACGACATGACGGTGGTAGGCCTGATCACCGACGACAATGAGACAGCCTACAGGGAGGAGGTCAGAGACCTGCCAGTGTGGTGCCAGGACAACAACCTCTCCTTTAACGTCAGCTGAGTGTAGACTACAGGAAACAGAGGGCCGAGTTTGCCCCCATTCACATCGACGGGGCTATAGTGGAGACGGTCGAGAGCTTCAAGTTCTTTGGTTTCCATATCACTAAGGACCTATTATGGTCCAAACGGTACTGGACCGCAAAGTCTGGGACCAAAAGGCTCCTGAACAGCTTCTACCCCAATGCCATAAGACTGCTGAACAGTTAATTAAACGACTACCCGGATTTTCTGCTTTTCACCCCCTACCTACATGTACTTCAATCAATCACCTAATCAAACCTATATGTACACAGTATTACCTTAATCATTCGGGGTGGCAGGTAGCCTAGTGGTTAGAGCGTTGGACTTGTAACGGAAAGGTTGCAAGATCGGATCCCCGAGCTGACACGGTAAACATCTGTCGTTCTGCCCCTGAACAAGGCAGTTAACCCACTGTTCCTAGGCTGTCATTGAAAATAAGAATTTGTTCTTAACTGAGTTGCCTAGTTAAATAATAGGTTAAAAAAATTAAATGTAACACTCCAACTACCTCGTACACTGTACTGGTACTCCATGTACATAGCCTTTTTATTGTGTTACTATTTTATTTTTATCCATTTGTTAATTTTTTTACTTTTAACTACATTGTTGGGAATTGGCTTGTCATAAGTAAGTAAGCATTTCATGGTAAAGTCTACACTTGTTTTATTTGGTGCATGTGACATTTCATTTGATATGGACCAATATGTTACTGGGCTTAATTATGGAGGGGGAAATTATATTTGTCAGCATACATTTTTTTCCATTCATTTTGGAGTAGAATGTCCTTTTAGAAAGTCACCAGAACCTCTACATTAAATGTTTTTGGGGCCTCATGACCTTTGACATCACTGATAAATAAATCCAGGGGGAAAAAACTCAACAAAGTTATGCCCACATGTTTTAAAATGAAAAGGCACTGGACAGGATTGTCATCATTTGAGCATAACACAGACATCACATGCGATTTGGTTATGCAGAAATGGTGTAAACAGCTGCCAATTACATCAGTTTATTAATTAAGAGCGTGTAGTATGCGGTCTTGTCCTTTCACATAACCAAATCAACTATGGACTATCAGAGACTGAGATGTGTCAAATACATCTGGATTTTTAAATAAACATTTATTTTGAAACACATGTCCCTTCCAGTGAGACTTACTGAACTGGCCATGGTTTGTCTGATAAATAGAGGCTGGCATGCCGGGCCCTGGTGGGACACTGCAAGGCGCTACCTCTTCTTTTATCTCTTCAACTTTTGGACCTGCTGGATCTGAAGACACTTTTCTGAGGAGAAAAACAAATTTGCAAAGATGACTGTGAAATAAATGTATTGCAGCTCTATTATTCTAAACTTTAATTTAAAGACCTGTATGGCTGTCTTCTGGAGGGAAGCTCTCTCCTGTTGTGTGCATTAGAAACATCTTCGTTTGAGTTTCTGTCCTCTGATTTTGCTCTCCTTGTTGCTACCTGGGAAATGAAATCTTCCATTAACAGTTGATATGTCTGACTTATATGCAAGTCTACAGCATCACAGTCATCTGGAGACTATGCTTAGGGATGATGGACATCTGCAGATCATAACACTTTGAGGAACGTCTATCTCAATTTTAAATACCTGCGCTAGTGATGATAGCGAACCACTGCTGCCATGCTCCTGCATTTGACAGGCATTGCTTGCCATGATAATCGTCCTATAAAGAACAAAAAGGTGGGCAAATTAATTGTTGGCTAATTAACGTTAGTTGTCATACTACTACCTCTGCCAATTGCTAACGTTACTGTGTTGGAACAAAACTTTGCACTGTGCGGCTGCACATCCTGGCTTTGGGTCACCAATGCCAGAACACTGTGCCTAAGCGTAACTACATTACAAACTCTTGTCTTGACCGTGACTGTGTGTTAGCAAGGTTCACAATAACCAACCATATTGTTTCCACTTTCAAGCTATCTTCTCCATTGGCATGCTCAAGGTGGTAGTGGTAGCTAAAGCTAGCAACCTAACGTTTCAGTTAGGCCACTGGATGTTACATTATTAGATTGGGTACAGTCGCTAGCTAAGTAACAAGCTGAATAAGCAGTAGTTAGCTATTTGCTAAGTTAGCTAGGTAGCTAGCTGGGTAGTATCGTTTTTTTCCGCTAACTTACCAATAGATAGCGAATGTAGCCACTGATTCGCGTTAAAAATCACTGATTACGCCGCGAATGGATGGTCTGAGAACCAATGCACACGTAACACCACGTCAGCTCTGATGCAGCTGAAATCTGCGAGGAACTCAATGGCGTCCAAACCAAATTCGAAAAGTACTGCGAATATAAATTACTTTAGCTTTTAGGTGCGTTGTTGGCTAATATGTGGCTAACTACCTCAAAATTAATATCAACAAATATCGCAGTCGATTAGAGTTCATGGAAATTTTAACCGTATTTATTTAAAAATCATAATAGATCGTACGCGCGCGATGCATATCATTTCAAGTGTTTTTGATTGGACAGAGCCAACTTTCTTATTGGAACGTTGAACTCCTGCCGCCAAATCCCCATCCCAGTCAAAATGCTCACCCGGTCTACCCTGTAAACACCCATTCAGTGACTGTTGCACAAGCATCCATTCACATGGTCCAGATCTTGAGATTGTCTGATCCGGAAAGCTCATCACCATTCAGGTCTGTGTTGCTTTGTTACCACTTGTCCATAGCTACTGTAGCTAAGCCTACTACTTGTAGCAGAGTATCGATCGACACGTCAATTAATAAGAGTAGCGAGCGACATCTGGTGGTTTTAGGTCAGTAAATCGACCCCTTTGGCTGCAGACAGACTTCTCACCAACACAACACTACCAAATATTTGTATAAGTATATGTGAGAGATTGTTACATGAGATTACAATTTATATCTAACTTTGAAACTAAAGTACATATGTTATTCAGTCTAGTTGTAATTGAATGTTGTTTATGTGCTAAGAGTATGTTATGTTCATTTTCAACATTTTGGGCAGACAGTTCCTAAATTGTAGATGCATCTCTGGATCTCCTAATTTAATAATTATGTGCCTCTAGGCAAATACATTACATTGACACAGTGTAAAAACAAATATATGTGTATTTCGTGTAAATGTAATATGATATGAATAGTATTCGTGACACAGCACTGCCTCGCGTTCCTTATTGCTTTTATAAAACTGTTACCAACATATTAAAATAACATTGAATTACATATTTTCATTAAAAGTTATTTTGATGAGTCAATTCATACAATTTCATTCTTTCACCAGAAAATATAGTCCGGACAAAAATCTGGTTGTTTGTTCTTTTGGTCATGTTGCTACAGACGCGAAGGCAGTAATGAATTATTTTTTGCATCGTTGCTATGCAAAATGATTTGTCACAGATAGAACAATGAGTCAGATATTTCACCGGATGTATACATGTGAAGCATCCGGTTGGCGTTTCCACTCACTACCAAATATGGTGATGAGAGGAAGCCCAGTGGCCGGCAGTAGGAGAAGATGGATTTTGGCCGACATTCTGCAAATTTTCTCATCGATGAAACATTTGATCTCCAATTTTATGTTTCCAAAACTAGAATCTGTACCAAACAGAGTGGACTGCGTTTTGTAGACTTTACCCTTTGAAAAAGTTTCAAAAAAAGGATGCAAATAAATGCTAGAACGAATCAATCTAACTAGCTCTGCCAACCTCCTTGCTTGTTCTGCCCACTATGATGAATTTGCTCCCATTGGAAACGACAGGCTCTGGTCTATCTTGGGTTAGTTATAAAATTATTTGGACTGGTCGTCCGTTCTAAACAAAATGGTTGCTATGCAGGCTGGATAAAGTTATTGTCACTCGCTAGCTAGTCAATCACGTCAAACAATGAACCTGGAATGACAGTACACTAGCTACATTTTCGTTTGTTTTAGCTTTTTTCTATTGACAATTACTTGGATATTTCCATGATATTGACGTGATGGCTCAGAAAAAGTTGTCTTGTCTCCTCTGGGCGCTGTTCACTCTATGTATGGTACTAAGAGATATTAACCCCAGCTGTACCAAACTAAATGTTAGACTGGAAGCAAGGGGAAATTATGTGCGAGTTGAGATCAATTCAAGAGTTGATTCTGACAGCAACATGAAATTGATATTCTCATTGAAGGCGCAGTGATACTTTTTAGATGGAACTGTTAGCAGGCATAGGTGTGTATTTAATGACCAATAGAGCACGGCTTGGAACGCTGCTCGTCCAATCAGCATCCAGGAGCCAAACAACAAGTTTTATACAGTAATACAGTGTGACACAGTCAATATTCAAGACCACTTGAATGACACACAACTTTTTAAGTAGACTGGTTCTTAAACCCTTCCAATCATACTAATAACATACTAGTAATAGCCTACCGTATATATTTTAGTATTCCTACTTCACATCTTGCATTTGTACATTTGAAGAAATGTACATTAGTTTTCATACGCATTTTTGCTCTACCTTACAGCTCCCAAACGGGTACCCGTAGTTTGTGCCGACACCATTAGAAAATAGGGATGTTTTTGCCTTACAATCTTGTTTTTTTTTTACAAGTGTTTGACTCGACACCCTCTGTAATTGTGGCTTTTATTAGATATACATGTTTTCATTGTGCACGATACACATTTACCTTCTCTGATATTATTATATTAAATACAAATAATTACTACTCCATTACAGTACACCCTACAGCTGATACAATGGTATTTTCCATAAGGTAGGGTAATGGAAGAGCTGTAGCTAAGCGAAAGCGATCAAGCCTGTGACAGTGAAGAAACTTGACTTTTATTAACACATATATTGGTTAGAGGTATGTACATATTGGAAATCTTCACGTAACCTTGTTGACATGTTTCTGTAAACCATGATACTGTGATGTCGCGTGTTGTCAGTTCAAATGTATTGAAGTCGCAGCTAGCAAGCTAGCTAGCTAGCGTTAGGAAGCTACCCCAAATCGGTCGCTAGTTAGAAGTGCAAAGCTTTAACTGGATTTCTAAGCTAGCAGCTAGCTGCTATACCTAGCTAGATATTTTGACGCTTCTTCCTAGCTACATGGTTAGTTAGTAAATTTAAGACATTGTTCGAGAAAAATATGACTGTTTGTGACTTTAATGAGTAGCTAACTAAGCGAAATAGCTATGTCTGTAACATGTAGCAACATTCTCCGAAAGTGACAAGCTAGCTTGAATGACGAATGGAGTGGATAGCTGCAAGCGAGCTAGCCAGGCCTAAAAAAGAAAGTATTGCGGGATATCTAACGTGAGCATTAAACTCCTCTTGCTACCTGTGACAGTTCAACTCATGTCATGAATGGCTGAATATTGTTAGCATATATCATTGCTGATGTAGTTAGCTAGCAACGTTGGGTAACATGATTACTGATTATTCTAGCGAAATGCATTGTTTACAGTGTGTCAATTAGTTTCCTAGTAACAGCCCGTGAATTTGGTGAAACAGTCGATTCTATTCCCTTTTTAACGTTAGCTATTAATAAGACATTTCGTTGATTGTTTGAATGTTGAGGTGTAACGTTAATGCTATGTAGGCCTAAATCTACATTTGTGTTATTGAGCTGATGCAGTATAATATTTAAATAATTTCCCTGCAAATTTGTATGACACATTTGTGATATGGCTTTTAGTTTAAGTTGTTACATTAACTGTAATTTGTTCAATTAATGTCATTAACCTTGTTATTACAACACAATGTTTGAGATTAGAAGTTCTGTTTGCAATTACAATCAGAGTTAATATCATTATGCTTCAGGCAGATCAGTAAATGATCTGTATTTCCAAGTATTGTTTAATTATTGATACATAGTATGTAACAGTTTATCCAATCTGAAGAGGAAAAATACCATTCACATTCGCAGTCTGATGTTGGACTGATTAAAATGGGAGTGTATATTAACTGATTCGACAACCATACATCGTTAATCTGCTCTAATAATTCTCAAATAGTTTTCTCCAATATTAAAGTGCTGTGCAATCACACCAATAACTGTTATTTTCCCCTCTTTATCTCAGCCTGAAGAAGAAGCCATACGATGTCCTTGAAGCCGCGGGTGGTGGACTTTGATGAAACATGGAACAAGCTACTGACGACAATCAAGGCTGTGGTGATGCTTGATTATGTGGAGAGGGCCACATGGAACGACAGATTCTCGTATCCTTTCCGTTTCAGCTCTACAGAGGTTTTTTTGATAATGAGTTCCTGAACTGTCTTCTCTTTTTTTGCATTTTAGTTTGCCTATGATTTAGGAGGCTAAAATGCCACTGGTCTGTGCTTACGTATTCGAGCCATTCAATCAAGCCAAAGTTAACTTTGGGACATTTTCAAGTCCACGTGTCCCTTTTTAAATAGAAAATAATGTCTGCATGTTTTTCTTCTTCAGTGTTACATATTAATGTGTTTGACTCCTTTACTCTAAAATCAGTGACATCTATGCCTTGTGTGTCGCTTACCCAGAGCCTCTGGGTGAAAAGTTGTACACAGAGACCAAGGTGTTCCTGGAGAACCATGTCAGACAATTGTACAAGGTAAATACGATTCATCATTTGTGGGAAATATATTTGATCTGTTATCTACTAAATGTTAGTCCATTAAGCTATTGATTTCACTTGATTCAGAGAAATTTCCCATTGCTTAACATTGGATAGCCTAATAGCTGTATTTGTTGATTGTCTGCTTTTCATTGAGGTGCCAAGGTATTAAACTTATATTCTTTGTCTGTAATTTCAGAAAGTTCTGGAGTCGGAGGAGAAGGTTTTAGTTATGTACCACAGATACTGGGAGGAGTATAGCAAGGGAGCAGACTACATGGATTGCTTGTACAGGTAATATCCCATCAGCCTTTTTATGAATGTTTTGATGAACTCCGACGAATAGGAGAGCCAAATACACCAGGTTTGACTAAATCTGAAATAATACAGACCGTCTTATATGAGTTCAGTCTTACTGTAAGCCCTATCTCTCCTATTGTTTAGTGCCAGTAAACTTGACTGTGGCTGTGTTTTGTAGGAGTTTGCCACAGAAATGCGGCATGAGGTGCATGAGCACTGTAGTTACTGTAGAGTTCACAGTCCTTCCTGCTTCTCCCGTAGGCTCCCCACATTATTGGGGATTGTTACCTTGAAACGCTTGTCTTTGAAGTGCCAGCAACCATTGACTGTTTCTGTGTGTGTCCTCTTCATTTGAAAATCAATACCGCATAGAAGTATTGGATCTATTTTTACAAGTGCACTTGGGCCGGTAATGTGTTTGTGTGTGTGGAATCTGATAGTACTGTAGTAGAGTACTGCTATTGTGTAGCTGCCAGCACTTATCACCCAGTCATGTCTATTTCCTGACCTACCCTGCCATTGACACCTTATATAAAGAACACAGCCACTTCTACAATTTAGGCTAAGCTACATTTTCTCAGGTGCAGATATTTTATATTTCACATTGGTAGATGTTTTGGGAAATTTAAGACTTTGGCTACCTCACCACAGTGACAGCTTTAGATATCATAATTTTCTACAACTAGCTCCTCATCAATTTGAGAGGTAATTTAGCATGTTGTCATCCCATCATTTTGTATATATGAATTTGAGTTCATATCGCTTCTCATCACTGTCCTGCTGATGCTAAGTGGACAGCACAGCTGTGAAAACAACTTGTAGATAGTCTGACTGCCATCAGAGCCAGCATTTCTGTCTGCTTTCTCTCTGTAGCCTGAGGCCCTGGGAACTTGGCCATTCACACACTAGTGAATCTGTAGAGAATTATGGGTTGCCCATAGTGAGCTAGTCTTACCAACACTTTGGTAAAACTCTAGATAAGAGTTATTATCAAATGTTATTATTTTAATATGATGTTGTGTAATGCACTTTCTCTCCCCTCTTTCTAATGTAGGTACCTCAACACACAGTTCATCAAGAAGAACAAACTGACAGAGGCAGACTTGCAGTATGGCTATGGAGGGGTTGACATGAACGAACCACTTATGGAGATAGGAGAGGTAAGTCTCAATCATATCTTATTACTTACATTCTCAGTTATTCAGTACAAATGTCACAATATATCAGTTTGCATTTCTGAGTGCTTACATACAATAGTATGTGCTCATACAATTCTCCTTACTGTAATTTCAGCTAGCACTAGACATGTGGAGGAAACTGATGATCGAGCCCCTGCAAGCTGTCCTGATACGGATGCTGCTGAATGAAGTCAAAAAGTTGGTTCTTGGTTTATATGTACAGTAGTTATTGGTTCAAATGTGCACTATGATTATACAAGGCTAGCATTGGAGGAGAAGCTCTTGAGGTGAAATGCACAGTTCTCTTATTTAGTGATTTGTTATTGTCATAATGACTTGGCCTGAAGGTTACTTTCTGTGAAGATAAAGAAAGAACCTTTTGCTCTGTTCTGACATATAGTATTGTTGTAGCAGGCTAATCCAGTTTAGGTTATTACTGTTAGGGTATTTACCGAAATGAAATTGAAAACCACAAGTCACCTTTTACTCTTTTCATTCAATAATTTAATGTAAATTCTGTAAATGCTCAATAGAAATGGAATGACCCCTAATGGAGTGTGTTCTCTTCCAGTGACCGGTGTGGCGAGGACCCTAATCAGAAAGTAATCCATGGGGTTATCAACTCCTTTGTTCATGTTGAACAGTACAAGAAAAAGTTTCCTCTCAAGGTGAGTACGCATCTGTCATATGTTGGTTTCTAGATATTTCTGGACAGTGGTCATTTTATGTTTGCTCTATAGCCTGTTTTCCCACAGTGAATGTTTTTCCTTTTAAGTTGTTAGCTTGAAGTCGATAGTCTTGAAACTCGTTTTCTATATAGCCACTATGCCGTTGAATAATTGATACTGTTCATGCATGTTAATTCATGTACAGTATACTGCATGTCCATGCCAACGTGTGTGTTCTCTAAACTCACTCGTGGTTCACACTCTTTTCCTAATGTTTCAGTTTTATCAGGAAATCTTCGAAGGGCCATTTCTGACGAAAACAGGAGAGTATTACAAACAGGAAGCCTCCAATTTACTGCAAGAGTCCAACTGCTCACAGTATATGGAAAAGGTAAGATGGATGTAGTAAGTCCAGCTAATAGAGATCCACTGTGCTCTATGAATTATAGGATCTCTATGGTCTAACTGTTCACAGTAGCTTTATGGAAAAGGTAAGATGTTTGACGGACAGGTAGTGTAGTTCACTTCCTTGTTACACCCGCTGCTCTCTGTTGTATTCTTTGTACATAGAATCCAAGGGCTCTACTGTTCTCTACTGTGGCCCTAAGAAATACTTTTGTCTCATTGGAAGCATGTAGGCAAACCGTTGATGTTCGGGTATTGTAAATGATGAATTCAGTTAAATAGTGGGACTTGCCATTGCTACAAATGGATATTGTGTATTTTGCTGTGTTCTTGGTGTTAGTTTATCAGAGGCTCGGTGACTCTTGGAGCAGCTGTACACAGGCATTGCTCTGCTGTGAGTCTGCGGAGACCCATGGAGCAACCAGCTGTAGCACCGTCAGAGTTGAATCTGTGTATTACTGTTTGACTGACTGACTCTAGTGCAAAGAGATGACAGACAGTCCCTTACATTAGCTAGCTAACTCACATCATGGCTGCCGCCTGGTGTGTCTGAAATGGCACCCTATTCACTATAAAGTGTAGTCCACTGCTTATGGGATTTGTGGAAAAGTAGTGCACTATATAGGGAGTAGGGTGCCATTTGGGACTTGGTCTCTGTTCACGAGTGGACCTGTAAATAGGTGATCTGATAGCCCTTTAACCAAGATAAACACCATGCTGGCTTTAAAATGCAATGGGGCAGTCGGCAGTGTGTAGGAGTGTCTGGCCATCTGTTGTTGTGCTGAGCGTGACTGAAGTCCCTATAAATGGGATATGTGATATGCCTCGCTCGCTGCCCTGGCCTGCGGTTCTCATGTCCAGACCAGCCTAACACGATCAAACTGAGGTAGCTTTCCTTTTCAGAAAAACCCGCCGGCATTAGCGTTGCTTAAGCTGCTTTTAGCAACGCTAGTATTTGCACACTAGTGTTGCTAGGAATTAGTTTCCAAAAAACGTAATAGTCTGCCGGAAGTTAAAGTTAAATAACATTTAATTTCAACTTACTCTGCTGATTTTCCATAGGTTTGGTCCTCATACAAGTGGAAATTGATACAAAAACATCTAATAGATCATAAATGAAAGACTTTCCAAACGTGCGTCTGTTGTAGACCCACTTCCTCTCTACTTACCTCATGTCAAAGTAAAAGTCTTGAATGTGTGCCATACTGGCACAAAAAAAAACTTGTGGGGGACATTTATTTTTGACATGATGTAAGCAGAGAGGAACTAACCTCACCTAGGAACTGCATGGGTCTACAGCAGACCCACGTTTGGAAATTCTGTTTAATTATACGCTCCATTTGATGTTTTTTGGCAGTCATTCAGCCCTATTGGGCCTGGGCCAGTTAGCAAGTAGCGTCTTTGACATATGCATTATTAACTGTATTTAACAAATTCATCAATCCAATGTGTTCCCTTCCCTCTCTGACTCCACCTAGGTTTTAGGACGGTTGAAAGACGAGGAGGTGCGATGTCGAAAGTACCTGCATCCCAGCTCCTACGCCAAAGTCATCCACGAATGCCAGCAGAGGATGGTGGCGGACCACCTGCAGTTCCTCCATGGGGAGTGTCAGAACATCATCCGCCAGGAGAAGAGAGACGGTCAGTCTGGTTACAGGAGTGACGGTCAGTTTGTTTGATACTAATAGATCCAGGGTCTGGCTTAGACTGTATTACTGTAGTTATATGGTCAGTCTGTAGTTAGATGGTCAGTCTGAGAGTTAGGACAGTCTGTAAATTGAGTTAGGACAGTCTGTAAATTAGATGGTCAGTCTGTAGTTACACTGAACAAAAATATAAACGCAACATGCAACAATTTCAAAGATTGTACTGAGTTACAGTTCATATAAGGAATTCAGTCAGTTTAAACTCATTAGGCCCTAATCTATGGATTTTACATGACTGGGAATAAAGATATGCATCTGTTGGTCACAGATACCTTTAAAAAGAAAAGGTAGGTGCGTGGATCAGAAAACCAGTTAGTATCTGGTGTGACCACTATTTGCCTCATGCACGTGACACATCTTAACATAGAGTTGATCAGGCTGTTGATTGTGGCCTGTGGAATGTTGTCCTACTCTTCAATAGCTGTGTGAATTTACTGGATATTGGCGGGAACTGGAACATGCTGTTGTACATGTCGATCCAGAGCATCCCAAACATGCTCAATGGGTGACATGTCTGGTGAGTATACAGGCCAGAACAGGGACATTTTCGTCATCAAGGAATTGTGCACAGATCCTTGCGACATGGGGTTGTGCGTTATCATGTGGAAACGTGGTGATGGCGGCGGATGAATGGTACAACAATGGGCCTCGGGATCTTGTCATGGTATCTCTGTGCATTCAAATTGCCATCGATTCAATTGTGTTCGCTTTCTGTAGTTTATGCCTGCCCATACCATAACCACACCGCCACCATGGGGCACTCTGTTCACAATGTTGACATCAGCAAATAGCTTGCCACACAAGGCCATACACACTGTCTGCCATCTGCCCGGTACAATTGAAACCGGGATTCATCCGTGAAGAGCACACTTCTCCAGCGTGCCAGTGGCCATCGAAGGTGAGTATTTGCCCACTGAAGTCAGTTACAATGCCAAACTGCAGTCAAGTCAAGACCCTGGTGAGGACGACGAACATGCAGATGAGCATCCCTGAGACGGTTTATGACAGTTTGTGCAGCAATTCCTTCAGTTGTGCAAACCCATAGTTTCATCAGCTGCCCGGGTGGCTGGTCTCAGACGATCCTGCAGGTGAAGAAGCCGAATGTGGAGGTCCTGGGCTGGCCTGGTTACACATGGTCTGCGGTTGTGTGGCCGGTTGGACGTACTGTCAAAATTTCTAACGTCTCGATCACACCGACAGCGTCATTGCATTTCCAATGGAACGCTACGTTTGCCTTGCAGCATTGTGTTACAGAGGCAGTGCGTTCTGTGTGGTGCATACGCTGGATTTATCGAATGTATGCATCAAACTGTATGTGTAGACGGCTTGACAGAAATGGTAGTAGAAGGTGAATGTTGGAACTTTTGTTGCACACACATCCAGATGATGCTGCATATGATTTTGTGCAAAGACGCTATTGGTGTGAACAATGCGGAAAACAATTTGAGGCGGCTTATGGTCGAAGAATTCTCTGCCAACAGCTCTGGTGGACATTCCTGCAGTCAGCAGGCCAATTGCATACTCCCTCAACTTGACATCTGTGGCATTGTGTTCTGTGACAAAACTGCGCATTATAGAGTGGCCTTTTCTTGTCCCCAGCACAAGGTGCGCCTGTGTAATGATTATGCTGTTTAATCAGCTTCTTGATGTGCCAAACCTGTCAGGTGGATGGATTATCTTGGCAAAGGAAAAATGCTCACTAACAGGGTTATAATCAAATTTGTGCACAGACTGAGAGAGAAATAAGCTTTTAGTACGTACAGTTGAAGTCGGACGTTTACATACACCTTAGCCAAATACATTTAAACTCATTTCACAATTCCAGACATTTAATCATAGTAAAAATTCCCTGTCTTAGGTCAGTTAGGATCACCACTTTATTTTAAGAATGTGAAATGTCAGAATAATAGTAGAAAGAATGATTTATTTCAGCTTTTATTTCTTTCATCACATTCCCAGTTGGTCAGAATTTTACATACACTCAATTAGTATTTGGTAGCATTGCCTTTAAATTGTTTAACTTGGGTCAAACATTTTGGGTAGCCTTCCACAAGCTTCCCACAATAAGTTTGGGAATTTTTGCCCATTCCTCCTGACAGAGCTGGTGTAACTGAGTCAGGTTTGTAGGCCTCTTTGCTCACACACACTTTTTCAGTTCTGCCCACAAATGTTCGATAGGATTGAGGTCAGGGCTTTGTGATGGCCACTCCAATACCTTGACTTTGTTGTCCTTAAGCCATTTTGCCACAACTTTGGAAGTATGCTTGGGGTCATTGTCCATTTGGAAGCCCCATTTGCGACCAACCTTTAAATATACCCACATAATTTTCCTTCCTCATGAAGCCATCTATTTTGTGAAGTGCACCAGTCCCTCCTGCAGTAAAGCACCCCCACAACATGATGCTGCCACCCCCGTGCTTCACAGTTGGGATGGTGTTCTTCGGCTTGCAAGCCTCCCCCTTTTTCCTCCAAACATAATGATGGTCATTATGGCCAAACAGTTCTATTTTTGTTTCATCAGACCAGAGGACATTTCTCCAGAAAGTACTCTCTTTGTCCCCATGTGCATTTGCAAACCGTAGTCTGACTTTTTTTATAGAGGTTTTGGAGCAGTGGCTTCTTTCCTGCTGAGCGGCCTTTCAGGTTATGTCGATATAGGACTCGTTTTCCTGTGGATACAGATACATTTGTACCTGTTTTCCCCAGTATCTTCACAAGGTCCTTTGCTGTTGTTCTGGGATTGATTTGCACTTTTCTCACCAAGGTATGTTCATCTCTAGGAGACAGAACTCGTCTCCTTCCTGAGCGGAATGACAGCTGCGTGTTCCCATTGTGTTTATACTTATTGTTTGTACAGATGAACATGGTTTTTTCAGGCATTTGGAAATTGCTCCCAAGGATGAACCAGACTTGGAGGTCTTGGCTGACTTCTTTTGATTTTCCCATGATGTCAAGCACTGAGGCACTGAGTTTGAAGGTAGGCCTTGAAATACATCCACAGGTACACCTCCAATTGACTCAAATGATGTCAATTAGCCTATCAGAAGCTTGACATTTTATGGAATTTTCCAAGCTGTTTAAAGGCACAGTCAACTTAGTGTATGTAAACTTCTGACCCACTGGAATTGTGATGCATTGAATTATAAGTGAAATAATCTGTCTGTAAACAATTGCTGGAAAAATAACTTGTGTCATGCACAAAGTAGATGTCCTAAAAGACTTGCCAAAACTATAGTTTGTTAACAAGAAATGTGTGGAGTGGTTGAAAAATGAGTTTTAATGACTCCAGCCTAAGTGTATGTAAACTTTCAACTTCAACTGTATGGAACATTTCTGCCATCTTATTTCAGCTCATGCAACATGGGACCAACACGTGTTGCGTTTTATAATTTTGTTCAGTGTAGATGGGCAGTCTTGTTAGATGGTCAGTCTGGTAGCTACTAGCCTATAGATCCAGGGGCTGGCTTAAAGCCAGTGTTAAGTAAGCACAGTATTTGACCTGGCTGGCTAAATCCCATATGTTTCTGGCCATTATTGACCAGAGAACATCTCCATCTCCATAACACTCCACACCCTCCCCCCCCATCTCTATCTCTTCCTCTCTCTCCCCTACAGACATGGCTAACATGTACACCCTGCTGCGAGCCGTGTCCAGTGGTTTACCTCACATGATCCAGGAGCTCCAGGTCCATATCCACGACGAGGGCATCCGAGCCACCAGTAACCTCTCTCAGGAAAACGTACGTCACATCTCCATCTCCCCAAGTTATCACTACATTATCAGTATGCAGGATCGGATGATGATGTTTTTATATTTACATTTTTTTTACAATACAAAACATACACTAACAACAGCATACAGACTCACACCAACATCAACGACATCACACCTGCCCAGATCCACCTGCTCACACCCCCATCTCCAGCGCCCGCATCACTCTCCGCCTCATGGCCTCAAACTGCACCATTTTGTTTCTCTCCGTCACCCACACACTTTCAACATTTAAGATAAGAAAGCATTTGACCTTTCCATTGTGTTAACTATGGAGGATTGGTTGATTTCCAGTTTTTAAGTATACATTTTTTCACGATGATTGGCAAGAAAAGTATCGTCCAATCCTTCGGTATCTCACTGCACCCTCATTTGCCATGTCTTATAATATGCAGACAGTCGGATTACATTGTAATACTTCTGACAGTCATCTTTCAAACTCCGTCCGTAACGTAAGTTCCTAGAAGTCATGGATTATTGAGTCATTATTAGTTTTCCACTTAAGACATGACTCTGCCATTGTGCTGTACAATTTGTGAATTTAGTATCTTGAATAATACATTCTATACATTAGTTTTATATTGGATTAAGCATACATTTTTCTTAACTTACGAAATCACAGTTATGTTCTAACGTCAGTTATTTTTACTTCTTGGTTCCTATACTTAATCTTTTTTTTTTTTTTTTTCTAAGACTGTCAGGCTCTTTTCTGACTCCAATATTTGACTGAGATGATCATTATCATAAACCTGATATGACAAGAATAAGTCACCAGTAACCCGTCTCAGGAAAACGACAGTCATATATGGGCTGTTTTGGGGGCTTAAAACACTAGCTATACGCGATCAGATGATCAATAACTCACAGCTAACACACACACACACACAACCCTTTAAACCCCCTATGCTCCTTTAAATCCCTGACTCTTTCAAAGTCACTGAGGTCTCTTCTAGCCATGGTAGTCAAAATAATGGCCAACTTGGCATTTTTATACATGATCCTAAGCATGATGGAATGCTAATTGCCACACCTGCGTTACCATATTTCTACAATTTATCTTCTTAAAATTTGATTTTACCCTTAACCACACTGTTATGCCTAACCCTAAATGTAAATTAAGACCAAAAAGCAAATGTTTTTGTTTGATATTAAAAAAAATTATATAGGCAATTTTGACTAATGGAAACAAAGCACCTGCTTTCAATATACTTTATATCCCTGATTTACTTGGGTGTTTCCTTTATTTTGGCAGTTACCGGTATCTGATTATATCGCTAACATAATATAACAGGCCACCGCTAAACCTCCTGTTGATTCATTTGGTTCCCTCCCCAGATGCCAACCCTGTTTGTGGAGTCCGTGTTGGAGGTTCACAGTAAATTCGTTCAGCTCATTAACACAGTGCTGAATGGGGATCAGCACTTCATGAGCGCACTTGATAAGGTATTAACATTATGACTCCCTGGCAAAATCACAATGTGGA
The DNA here is from genome assembly GCF_901001165.1 of Salmo trutta. Classification (NCBI taxonomy): domain Eukaryota; kingdom Metazoa; phylum Chordata; class Actinopteri; order Salmoniformes; family Salmonidae; genus Salmo; species Salmo trutta. The sequence goes on from NC_042958.1 coordinate 24,680,485, forward strand.
CACTAGACAGTTAATACCAGTAGGTGGCGGCAGTGAGATGTTTGTCTTCACTATAGGATGTGCTTCCAGATTGTTCCTCACTCCCTGCGGGAAAGAATCAAGTTTGTATATATGAAGCCTCCTCGTTGGTTAAATCATAACTGTTAACTCTTGGTATAAACTGATGTCTAAGCTGTAGATGTACTGAAATTGATTATGTAAAATGACTGCTTTGTTTGATCCTCCCCAGGCTTTGACGTCAGTGGTTAACCACAGGGAGCCCAAATCCATCTGCAAAGCACCTGAACTGGTGAGGCTCATTCATGACACCTGAGGTTTGGAAGTGTGTGGTGTTATAAGATCATACCCTGGTAATAGACAAAGTAAAGGCCCTGTGCACAGCAGTGGGTCTAGAGCTCTACTACTTTACCTGTGTGCCTTCATTTTTTAACATTTTGTAGACCATAGTAATGTCTGACCGTGTGGTGTTTTGCCCTTTATCCATATAGCTTGCCAAGTATTGTGACAATCTGCTGAAGAAGTCTGCAAAGGGAATGACCGAGAACGAGGTGGAAGACAAGCTGACCAGCTTCATTACCGTGTTCAAGTACATAGATGACAAGGACGTTTTTCAAAAGGTAGCTGGCAGACGGGCATTAGCGTCATTATCTTAAATGACCAGGGATATTGACTGCTAGTACGGCTGCTTTTTATTCCTTCCAGACTGAATTTGTGATTCACTAAAGAGCATTAAACAAACAGATGTTTTTTTATTTATTTGGAAGCTGAGATAATGAATTGATGTTTTGTTTTTCACTCTCTCTTTCTCTCCCTCCTTTCTTTCGCACAGTTTTATGCAAGAATGTTAGCAAAGCGGTTAATACACGGGCTGTCTTTGTCCATGGACTCAGAAGAAGCCATGATCAACAAACTAAAGGTGAAATAAGACTCTTTTAAACTTCAGCAGGCACCAGTTAAGGTCTTTCTTGCATAAAGTAAGCCTTTTCCAAGACAGAAAGACTTCTGACGTGTGGGCTAATCTCCTGTTTCTGTAGCGTGAAAAACCTTGACGTACAAGTCCCCTGGACAAGACGCTAACGGAATGCCAATAATTCATGCCATAATTAAGCATCACTCTCTAAACTGTCAGTTTTTCACTTTAAAATACTTTCCCACATAACTCTCAAACCAACCCTTAAAGCAGTGGTATTTAAAGTCAGAGTTGCAACCCCTAGTGCGATCATGGGGGAACTGCAGAGGGGTAGACAAAATAAACAAGTTTTAAAATGTTTTTCTTCTATGGAACAATATACAAACGTTTTTGAGAAATTATTGTTTGGGAAAAAAAAAGCTATTTTGAGTAAATGTATTTTTGGTATATTTTAATTTTAATAAGAGTTCAAGATGTAATGAATAGAAGGTCGTTTGTTGATGTAAAAATTTACATTTTATGATTTTAAGATTGTCATGGGTCGTGAGAAATTCTTGCGGGAAAAATGTGTTCCTCACTGAAAGAGTATGAATACCACTGCCTCCAAGACGTCTCCAGTGATTTTTGAACTTTTACTGTTGAAAAGCGATATCTCAAGTATAAATACAGTAAACACACTAAATGGTAACAATAGTTTTTTTTGACACAACTGCAAACTTCAAGGAGTAGACATTCAATGAGTTGGTCTTATGGGAATCTGTGATGTCATCGACCTCCCCTTGCTTGAGGAACAATAGAGGAGCATTAGAGAACAAAAGAGGAAGGCCCCTCCCCCCACACACACACTTCTCCCTCTACGCTGTATCACCCTGTGAACTCTCTCTCCCCCCTGCAGCAAGCCTGTGGCTACGAGTTCACGAGCAAGCTCCACAGAATGTACACAGACATGAGCGTCAGCGCAGACCTGAACAACAAATTCAACAACTTCATCAAGACCCAGGAATCACCGGTCGAACTGGGCATCAGCTTCCAGATCTACGTATTACAGGTGAGCGGTGGTTGTTACTAGGGCTGGGAATTGCCAGGGACCTCGCGATACGATAGTATCACCATACTTACAGTAGGTGCTGGTACAATTATTGTGATCATCACGGTTCTATATGTATTTCTATATGCTGCAGAGAGACGAGAGAGCATGATAAAATTGAGTTTTGATCAGTCAGGGAAATTAAAAGTGCTGAAAACATTTTGGCTCACTATTTAAAAAGATTGAGAACAAGCTATAGAATGAAAAATACAGGTGTTTTAAAATGTATCCACCCCCCCAAATCAGTAGTTGTTACTGTCACATCAAATAATATAATAGAATCAAGTCTGGAGTGGTGGGGATTTTTTAAAATAAACATAGGCTAGGCATATTTGAGGTTACACATATAACACAAAACAGAGGACAGAGAGTGGACAAATGTCATCATCATAGCCATTACCAATAGAAGAACCGGACTCCCTGCTAGGAAAGAAAACACCAATGTGTTTTTTCCCCAATAAATTGGTTGTTGTGTCAGTACAGTGAAACAGGGTAATTGGTGAATTATCTGTGGTTTTTAAAGTAGTTTTTAAAGGTTAGGCAACTTCAGGCACGTTTGCTGTGAGAAGCAATGACTATGGTGGTGGAGATGTCTTACCGTGTCTGCACGTGTGTGTGTGTCGTCTCGTTGCAGGCAGGAGCCTGGCCCCTCACGCACGTCCCCTCCTCTACCTTTGCCATCCCACAAGAGCTGGAGAAGAGTGTTCAGATGGTGAGTAGTGGTTGTTTAGAGAGGGCCGTGCCCATAGAGATATAACAGTATCTTTCTGTGGTTCCCAAAGATTACACATGGCTGTTCAACAAAACTGCAGATGTTAATCTTATGTCATTCTGACATGATTGTTTTTCTCTGCAGTTTGAGTTGTTCTATAATCAGCACTTCAGCGGGAGGAAGTTGACCTGGCTGCACTATCTCTGCACAGGTAGACACACACACACACACACAAACACACACATATATACAGCAGATGATGATCGTACAGAAACCCAGTGCAAATGATGTGGAATGTTTAGTTGGCAGAAGTAGGGAAGAGTTTGGTCATTTGAGCCAAAGGTCAGAGTTGTTACTAGGAAACCATACACAAAATGTATAATTTTACCAAATATTTAGGAAAAGGTCATAATTTCATTGAGTATGATGGTAAGCAAGTTAGGTCCAAAAAACAGATTTTCACCAAGTCAAATTAATTTGTGTTAATAGGTTTCAAGATGCTTGAATCTAAGTAGATTGTTTTAAGATTGTTCTATACATCAGTTGTGGTCTCTATAAGCTACAATATGAGGTACTTAACCTAGCATAAAAGTGCATCCTTCTAGCTGTGTGGGCTAATATAGTCAATGTTTGCCTTGGTAAGTTGATCCAATGGCAAGTTGAGCAAATTGAAGTGTTTTCTTCCCAGGCGTAATGGCACATTGTCGCTGGGATATGAGGTAACAAGGCCTGGCCTATGTTAAAAGTGTAAAAAAAGAAAAAGTACAGTGTTTGTTAGGCATTAAAAGAAACAAAAAAGTGATTGCATTGTGTTTGGGAAATATAATATTTAATTCAGTACAGACATTTGTAGGGGGCTTAATTTACCCTGTCCCACGGCTCGACGTACCCCATACCCGAGTAAGTTGTGCCATGAGACCACTTTTTTTTTTTAGACAATCTATGTTTTCAAAACTGTAATGCTTACATGAATTCTGATATTTCCAGGGATGCACAACATCCTAAAACATATGTAGATATCTTTGTTAGAAAGAATGCTATATTTCCATTGACAGAGTGATACTGAATATAAACTGGCTCAATTTACCCCCACTCCCCTACCTTATGTTTCACTGAAACTGAAATCGCATCCATAGCTCAACAAGAGTAACAGGGTGATACTTCTATAGTCCGAAATGGATTGTCTGTATGCACTGCAGGGTGTTTTATCCCAAATCAGTGTGACACTACTACAGGTCCATGTTAGAGAGGCTCTGATTCTACCTAACACTGAGCTGCACCTGGCACTACTACTACATAATCCATGAAATCACACAGCGCTAAGACCGTGATGACTCCTTCAAACATTACAACAGCATACATTCCCCACACAAACACTGCAATTAATGGATTGGAACTAAATCCCTCTTTGCGTTTACAAGAATACCTAGCGAACACAGGATTGGGGATTACTTTTGTCTGATTTCTCCTTGGTTTTTCTTACAAGTTGTTATCAGTAGGTGTGGCGAATAAGATGGTGGTATTGATATGCAGCATTGGTGGCGATGATGATAATGATTGGCTCCCCTCTTCTTCAGGTGAGGTGAAGATGAACTATCTCTCCAAGCCCTATGTTGCCATGGTGACCACCTACCAGATGGCAGTGCTGCTGGCGTTCAACAACAGTGAGACGGTGTGTTACCAAACCAACGTGTTTAGTGGACATGGGCTGTCTTAACTGTGCCTTAACTAAGTAGTCACTTAGCTCACTATCATATCCTAACAGGTAGGCTACAAGGAGCTCCAGGACTCTACCCAGATGAATGAGAAAGAGCTTCAGAAGACCATCAAGTCCCTGCTGGACGTCAAGATGCTCAACCACGACTCCCAAAAGGTCAGGGGTCAGGTGTCAGCAGCCACAGAGTCACCCGGAGATCTGGAGTCAGCAGGGTCTTCTTTATTGGTTAGGAGGATTTAAAAGTAGCTCATCTTGGCATTTGTGTTAATCCTCAGTCCTTTTGGATACTCTCATCAGTCAGCGGGTAACTATTTTTCTCGTCTTCAGGAGGAAATCGAGGCCGAGTCCACATTTTCACTAAATATGAGTTTCACCAGTAAAAGAACAAAGTTCAAGATCACAACGTCAATGCAGAAAGACACACCACAGGTACAGCACCCTATACCCTTGATAGCTCATCCTACAATGCAAACACATCTGCCGTTGTCTGTGTCAATATATCTGCCTCTGTGTAAAGCCCGATTTCTGTGTTTCCAACCCTGCAGGAGATGGAGCAGACGAGGAGTGCAGTGGACGAGGACCGCAAAATGTATTTACAAGCTGCTATAGTGAGAATCATGAAGGCACGCAAAGTGCTCAGACACAATGCCCTCATACAGGAGGTGAGTTTTAATGTCGCACACGTCCAACCATGTACAGGGGATCGACACACCCTCGTAAAACTGACTATCCTACCGATCCTTGACTTCGGTGATGTAATTTACAAAATAGCCTCCAACACTCAGCAAATTGGATGCAGTCTCTCACAGTGCCATCCGTTTTGTCACCAAAGCCCCATATACTACCCACCACTGCGACTTGTACTCTCTCGTTGGCTGGCCCTCGCTTCATACTCGTCGCCAAATCCACTGGCTCCAGGTCATCTACAAGTCTTTGCTAGGTAAAGCCCCACCTTATCTCAGTTCACTGGTCACCATAGCAGCACCCACCCGCAGCACGCGCTCCAGCAGGTATATTTCACTGGTCAGCCCCAAAGCCGACACCTACTTTGGCCACCTTTCCTTCCAGTTCTCTGCTGCCAAATCTTTTATTTTTTTTATTTTACTAGGCAAGTCAGTTAAGAACAAATTCTTATTTTCAATGACGGCCTAGGAACAGTGAGTTAACTGCCTTGTTCAGGGGCAGAACGACAGATTTGTACCTTGTCAGCTCGGGGATTCGATCTTGCAACCTTTCGGTTACTAGTCCAACGCTCTAACCACTAGGCTATGCTGCCGCCCCAATGACTGGAATGAACTGCAAAAATCTCTGAAGCTGGAGACTCACATCTCCCTCACTAACTTCAAGAACCAGCTGTCAGAGCAGCTCACAGATCATTGCACCTGTACATAGCCCATCTGTAAATAGCCCATCCAACTACCACATCCCATACTGTATTTATTTATTTATTTTGCTCCTATGCACCACTGTATCTCTACTTGCACATTCATCTTCTGCACATCTCACTCCAGTGTTTAATTCCTATATAGTAATTACCTCGCCAATATGGCCTATTTTATTGCTTTACCTCCCTTACCTCATTTGCACACACTGTATATAGACTTTTTCTACTGTATTATTGACTGTATGTTTGTTTATTCCATGTGTAACTCTGTGTTGTTGTATGTGTCGAACTGCTTTGCTTTATCTTGGCCAGGTCACAGTTGTAAATGAGGACTTGTTCTCAACTAGCCTACCTGGTTAAATAAAGGTGAAATAAAAAATAATAATAAATAAAAACACACAAGTTACTATACAGACGCCTGAGATAGAGGGAGACACTAGCCTGGTCCCAGATCTGTTTGTGCTGTCTTGTCAATGGCCATAGGAGTTTTCTACACCGCACCAGCAGATTTGGGAACAGGCAAGGGAGATACAGGTTGAGACATGGGAATGGAGAGATCCAATGGTTTCCCCGAGGGCACAGCTCTGTCTTTCCCCTGCCAGAGGGAGTACTGTGTCCTCCCTGGTGTGCCTCTCTAGCCTATGTCTCTTCCTGCTGTCTTCCTGTGTTGATGTTCTACTTTGTTGTCAGGTGGGTTCTTTCCCTGATGGTTAGATACTGTTATGCCATCTGTGAGTCAAGAACACAGAACAGAGAGATGTGTCAGGATGGAATAAGTGTCTCTCCTTAGGGATGATGTCAGAACACGCCTGCGGACTGAAGAGAGGGCCCCTTGCTCTCAGCTGTCACCTTTTTCTCTCTCTGTCTTTCTCCCTAACAACACACCACCTCCAACCGCTGTTTTCTTTTCTGTTTGTACTTTAATGGTTCAATATTTGTTATTTCAGTCAAAGCACATAATGAGGGCATACGTGACTGCTTTAGTGGCTTACCTTTTCCACCACATATGTACCCCTTCTCTTGAGCAATCACATACTGTTCCATGTTTGGAACACCTCTCCATGGAGAGACTGGTACATACCCGAGACGCTGGTTGCCCGGGGCCAACCTGTGATGTGGTCTCTAACTCCTGCATGTGTTCTCACTGGTCCTTGGGCAGTACGTGATTGCGCAAGAGAAGAGCTGTATTATCACTAGGTGCGTGAGATAGATAACTGAGCGCCGCTCCAAGGGAGATTCTGTAGCAAATTGAATGGAAGACGAGTGTATCAGAATGGCCATTCAGTACAGACTGGATTTCTTTACACATCCAGTAAACCTCTCATAGCTCACTCTATGGCTTTACAGACAATTCCATTGGGCACAGCTGTACTATCGCAAGCAAAGGCAGCTGAGGTTTATTGTTTTTGTTAATATCCAGCTGGAGAAATAAACATTATGCTGCAACAGGAAAAATAACAACAAAATCGAATACGGAGGGAATGTTCACTGCATTGACGATGGATCTATTAACCAACGACAGAGTAACGCAGCTTGTTAATTTCTCTCTCTGTCTGTTTATTTCTCCACTCAGGTCATCAACCAGTCCAAAGCCAGATTTAACCCCAGTATCAGCATGATCAAGAAGTGCATTGAGGTACTCATCGACAAGCAGTACATCGAGAGGAGCCAGAGCTCTGCAGACGAGTATAGCTACGTGGCATAATGGTGTATAAGGCCCCTACCCCAACCAACTGCTGGCTAAGCAAAGAACGACAGAGGCCATTCTTCATTTATTTTTGGGCTGTCGCTGTCTCGCATGCTCCTATAAGGAGGGAGGGATGAAGCAGGTCTGTGGGCCTCCATCTTGGAAACAAACAAAACTGTTCAACCCAGACAGCCACCGAGTCATGACACCCTCTGGCCCCCATCCCCCCCCTCATCTGATTTTATGCTGTTTACAACATCACCAGTGCCACGCACCCATTGCGTCAATGGAAAATGCCTGTAGGTATCTGAGCGCAAAGCTGATAATACATTTTTGGTCGACTTAACCGAAAACAAAAAAAAGAATGGGGGGAAAAAAGCGAGTGAGCTGTGACATTGACAAAAATGTTAGAGACTAGACGCGGAAAACCATGCTTTCTTTTCTCACGTTTGCAGTTGTTTTTAAATGTATCGAAGTAAAAAAAAAATATTGTAATAAAACCGGTAAACTGATAATTGTATCTACTTTCAAATGTAAAGAAAAAACAAATTGAGGTGACAAACATGATCCTGCTGCTTGTCAAATAAATAAATAAAATACTGAGGGTTTTTGGTAAATATTTCAAAGGAGTGTGTATGGGTCAGTGTGATGAAAAATGAACAGGATGGATGTATTGTCTCTTTATTACCAAAGCCTACCTCCAGGGGGAGTACAAGGGGACTTATTATTATTATTATTATTACTTATGGATTTACAAATTATGTCATTTACAATCCTGTATTCTTGTATTCCAATGCTGTTGATTGCTTTATTTGTTAATGCATAAGACTAGAAAACCAGGGTCCACTGGTCACAACACCTGACCAACCAGTAGCTTTGCCCAAGGACCAGTGAGAAGATCTACGGCCGTATGTATCGAGCACCTCAAGAGTAGGAGTGCTGATCGAGCGTTAGGTAACTCCTGTCCATATAATCCCATTTTATGATTTAAAAGACTAAACTGATCCTAGATCTGTACTCCTACTGTGAGGGGCTTGATACATGCATCCCCAGGGCAGAGAGGCTGAGATTTGCTGATCACTGTTTCAGGCATCCTGAGCTGGGCGACAGCAGTCTCATACTGTGGGTACCCTGAAGACCTCCTGGAAGAGAGGACCAACCAGCTGTCATGATTAACAGAGAGCTATGGCATGCCATTATCTTGGGCATTTGGCCTCCATATGCATTGAAGCACATAACTTAGTATAAGGTTTATTTAAATACCACCCATTTGGAAGGATCCATTACGAATATATAGGTTTGTTTCTTAGCCTCAAATCTGATTAATCTAACAATGGATGTATTACAGAATAAAATATGTATTACCATTTGAATTAATGTGATCGTTTATTTGGAAGGTGGGACTGCATTCCAGCTGACTTGGACGTGCTCCCTCGTCACTAGCATGCAGCGTGGTCATCTATCCAGATGTTCTCCTGCCTCCTGTCTGTCTCTCCACAGATCTCTCCCACGTCTGTCGTCCGCTGCTCATCAGGTCCATTAGAACTTTCATTTGGACAATGGAACTTGGCTGGATTATAGCATATATTTGTATTCACGATTCACATGAGGCATGCGGCTATTGCATACTGGTTTAGAGGCATATTTGAAGACCTTTTCGTCCTCAGTCACAAACAGTCTGCATAACGTGACAAACCGTTCTAGTGGAGGCATGCAGCATGGTCATCTATCCAGATGTGCTCTGTCCCTCTCCAAAAATCTATGTCCATCATCTGCCGTCTTCTGCTGATCAGGACCATTAGCGCTGCAATTTAGACAACTGAATACTTAGCTGGATTCTATTCAGAATATCTATTCATAAAAGCAGAGCTGACAGAGAGCGGCCAACGTCCTGATAAAACTTGTCCTAAACTGAGTGAGAGGGAGGATATTTGTCAATGGCCTGTGTTCCTTATAGGAGCCATGGGCTGAAGCCAAGAAGTAATTCACGATTCCCAATATATGCTATTGCATAGCCCTACTACCGGAGAGGAGGAATATTTACATGTGCTTACAAAAATGTGCATAACATGAGAAACTGTTCAAGTTGAGACCATTAAACACCTTTTTAGGCAAGCATAGACAGAAACTTTAGAGATGTATTTATTTTTGACCCTAAAATAGATTGTCTATGGTGTTAAGGTCATTGGTGTATTATTATAATGAAGTACAGGTAAACTTGGAAGCGCTGACCCGAGCAAAAAATAAAACATCTAGAACTTCAACAGTCTTGCCTGGTGTGATGTTTTTCTTGCACATTAAGAGACTGTTTAAGGACCTGATCATTTCCCCAAAAATGTATTCATGAAAATAGAATAGAGTAGAACATAACAGAATAATGTAGAAAATAACAGAATAGGCTAAAATATAATAAAATATACCGAACAAAAATATAAACACAACATGCAACAATTTCAGCGATTTTAGTGTGTTACAGTTCATATAAGGAAATCAGTCAATTGAAATATTGAAATTTGGGCTCCCGAGTGGTGCATCTCAGTGCTAGAGGCATCACTACAGACCCTAGTTCGATTCCAGGCTGTATAACAACCAGCCGTGATTCGGAGTCCCATAGGGCGGCACACAATTGGCCCAGCGTCACCCGGGTTAGGGTTTTCGTTGGGGTAGTCATTGTAAATAAGAATTTGTTCTTAACTGACTTGCCTAGTTAAGTAAAGGTTCAAGTAAAAATAAATCAATTAAGACCTAATCTATGGATTTCACATGGATGGGCTTGGGGGACATAGGCCCACCCACTTGGGAGCCAGGCCACACCAATCAGAATGAGTTGTTCCACGCAAAAGGGCTTTATTACAGACATAAATACCCCTCAGTTTCATCAGCTGGCTGGTCTCCGATGATCCCACAGGTGAAGAAGCTGGGCCGGCATGGTTACATGTGGTCTGCGGTTGTGAGGCCGGTTGGTAGTACTGCCAAATTCTCTAAAATGACATTGTAGGTGGCTTTTGGTAGAGAAATTAACATTCAATTCTCTGGCAACAGCTCTGGTGGACATTCCTGCAGTCAGCATGCCAATTGCATGCTCCCTCAAAACTTGAGACATCTGTGGCATTGTGTTATGTGACAAAACTACACATTATAGTGGCACTTTATTGTCCCCAGCATAAGGTGTACCTGTGTAATGATCATGCTGTTTAATCACCTTCTTGAAATGCCACACCTGTCAGGTGGATGGATTATTTTGGCAAAGGAGAACTGCTCCCAACATGGATGTAAACAAGTTTGTGCCCAACATTTTTGAGAAATAATCTTTTTGTGAGTATGGAACATTTTTGGGACCTTTTACTTCAGCTCAAGAAGCATGGGACCAACCCTTTACATGTTGCGTTTAGATTTTTGTTCAGAATACATGACGTGTCCATAATAAAATGCCCAGCGATGACACACGGCTCCAACTACTACTAACTATCACATGGAATTCTGAAAGAGACTTGGGAAGTTTCGGTTCATGGTGAGTCACCACAGTACTCGTGGTCACCAGCGCGGGGATAGAGACGCCAGTCACGCCACCCTCCCAGCACTGTGCTGTGAATGATTGCCGCGATGCAGGCAGGCTATTCGTCCAAGGAATAGGATCGTAGTAGGAACACTTTAGAGAACAGGTGGTCGGTAAAACGTTAACGTTTAGACGGTATGAAGAGACGATGAAGATTATTGCTGTCTGCTTGTTTGGAATACAATCTTTTTGACACCAAAGGAAATTCATAATTGGAACATCTACAAAGTATTGAGGAATACACCTCAACGGAAGTACATCGGGATTCGGGAACTAATATGAAAGTGACAGTGTGTTTTGGGAGGACCAGGGTGGTGGTTCCTTGTGGCAATGGAACTATTAAAGTCCACAGTCTTATCGAGCAAGCCGCCATGAGATATAAAAAGGCTATTGCGAAGGTAGGAAGTGTTTTATGAATTTTGCAATGGGTGTTTTTGCGCTTCTGCGGTAACATTGTAGCAAGGCTGGTGCAGTTTACTCAATATGGCGATTTTCTTAGAGAAAGATGGGGAAGGGGAATACAGAAAATCATTATTGGTTGAATGATTGATTGATCGACATGATTGACGTGGAGTGGCGCTAAAAACAGAGCGATGCACAAAGTTGCCCTAGCCTATCCCATAGATGGCAAATCCTAACATGTGAACATTGTATCAACTGTGCCAACAATGTTACAACAACATTAGGTGCAAATAATAAATATGTTGTCAAACTTATATAAGCGAGTCCTCACGCCTAAACTGGCCGTAGCCTAAATAGTGTAGGCTATATCAATGCTGTTGCATTCGTCCACAGATGTTATGGCAACGATGCTAGAGCAGTGTTGTAGTACAATCACAAGAAGCTCGAGTGTGTGTGTGCGCTTTGGACTGATGAACTGTATCGGACGGTGAATGTGATTGACAACTATCAATCAAGGTGTCATTTCGCGCCACAACGCAAAGTTCTCACCGGTCTCGAATCCTGAATTCGGGCTTCCTGGATTGCGCAGGCAGGGCCTGGAGCGGAGGTGGGAGGTGTTTGTACGGTACGATTATTCTGGATTCCTCTGGAACTGGTCGAATTAAACGCACTCATATTGCAATATTTATTCATAACCTACCCTACTATTGACGTGCTTATTTATCAAAGGCCTATCAATTATAGTCTAGCATGTAATGTTATCATAATCATGAATAGCCCTAGTCTACCAAATGTTAATCAACTGCACTCTAGCTTACATTTACTCAAGAGTTTGCCACATTATTTACTAATGTTTAAAACATGAATCACTTACGTTTATGTTCATACATACATGGTCTAGACTAGTTTATACTTTTTGATCTTCATAGTCCATTGTGCACAGATTGCCCAGACTGATCCATCTTCCCACATGTTATTTAGCAAGAACACTTCCATTAGTAATGTAATCAGAAAGGGATCCTTCACATTTTCGACATTTGTTTCCATTATTTCCTTAATTTAAGTAGCCTATCAACACTAAGCATCTGTTAGTAATACTATTAAAAGGCTTCTTGTTTTAAGTGTTATTGTGCCAGGCTTTTAGCCCAGGGCTGAATAGGGCCTGATTGCATTTCCTTTTGTGGCACTTTAATGGTCAGGTTTAGGCTCATTAAATTACTACTGAATTAATTCAAATTTGTTACTGTTGCTATGGCTGGTGCCAACATTGACTGGCCCCTGAACAATGTGTGACAACTTTACTATTGGAGTCACATCACTGGGACCTTTTTATTTAACAGAGCTCTGTCTAAATACTTTGGTGAACCAAAGCTGGTATTGCAAAGATATTTCTTTACAGGGAGCTGTTTTTGCATGGAAAATTGTTCAACATTTTCCCTCTACCAGAGAAAGAGAGGACTTGACGTGCCTGGAAAGGCTAGGAGAAGGGTTGGTTTTACGGTGAAGACAGGAATGTGGTTGGGGAGTGCTTAAGATTGAATTATGTTTTAAAATGTTTTAGTTTTGTTATTGAATTGCTTGTCAAAGAGAGAAAGGAAAACTGTCTCAAAATGGTCCCTCAGCCAAATTTCCTGGCTTATTACTGAGAGGTTAACTCTAGATTGAACCAGTTTGTCCTCACTATTCAATTTTATGAAGCCCATGTCTCTTAAATTACAACTTTTTACACAAATATACATTTTCACATTCAAGTGACACCATACACTCTTGGTAAGCTACCTACCTCACATCTTGACACCTCATACACAGGAGGGAACTTTCTTTTCAGCACATGCTGTGCAGTGCGAAGTCAAACAATGACTTTGGTCATATAAATATGAACTTCTCCCTCCCTTCTCCACTGACTTGTAACACAAACGCTAACACACTCCCCTGGTCGGACATGGTTGCTCCTTTTCCATGGTTCAGCAGAATGAAGGCGACTGCTCCATTGATCCAGCAAGTGTAGGTTTTCCCTTTGGAGTTCCACTTTGCCCTCTATCAACGCTAGACTATTTTAAGGCAGCCTGGTCTGCCGGTAGCCTTGGGTACCAGTGTTTTTTAGCTAACGTTCCACTCCTGTCATTTACCAAAGATCTGTATACAGGTTTTTGGCAAATGACAGGAGTTGCAAGGAGTGGACTGTTAGCTAAAAAGACTTATCCAAGTGAGTCTGCCAGGGCTTAACATAATAGAACCTGAGCTTTGGTACAATGCCCATTGAAGCTGTGAAGAGACACACTTCACACAAACTGTGAAGAGACACAGGCACACACACACACACACATTTATTGTTATTTTCCTGTCTTTTTTGTACCGTTCAAAAGTTTGGAGTCACCTCTTCACTGTTGACGTTGAGACTGGTGTTTTGTGGGTACTATTTAATGAAGCTGCCATTTGAGGACTTGTGAGGCATCTGTTTCTCAAACTAGACACTCTATTGTACTTGTCCTCTTGCTCAGTTGTACACCGGGGCCTCCCACTCTTTCTATTCTGGTTAGAGACAGTTTGCGCTGTTCTGTGCAGGAAGTAGTACACAGCTTTGTACGAGATCTTCAGTTTCTTGGCAATTTCTCTCATGGAATAGCCTTCATTTCTCAGAACAAGAATAGACTGATGCTCCAGATACTCAACTAGTCTGAAGGCCAGTTTTATTGCTTCTTCAATCAGAACAACAGTTTTCAGCTGTGCTAATGTAACGGCTGTCGGGAGAGAGAGTAGACCAAGGCGCAGCGGAGTTAGTGTTCATCATGATATTAATTTAATAAAGAACACTACACAAAACAAAACTAGAAAACTGACAGCCAAACAGTCCTGTCAGTTGCAAAACACTCAACAGAAACAATTACCCACAAAATCCAAAGGAAAAACATGCTCCTTATGTGTGACTCCCAATCAGCAACAACGAACTTCAGCTGTGCCTGATTGGGAGCCACACACGGCCCAAAACAAAGAAATACAAAAACCTAGAAAACGAACATAGAACGCCCACCCAATGTAACACCCTGGCCTAACCAAAATAAATAACAAAAAAACCCTCTCTATGGCCAGGGCGTTACAGCTAACATAATTGCAAAAGGGTTTTCTAATGATCAATTAGCCTTTTAAAATGATAAACTTAGATTAGCTAACACAATGTGCCATTGGAACACAGGAGTGATGGTTGCTGATAACGGGCCTCTGTACGCCTATGTAGATATTCCATTAAAAATCATCAATTTCCAGCTACAATAGTCATTTACAACATTAACAATGTCTACACTGTATTTCTGATCAATTTTATGTTATTTTAATTTTAATCAAAAACAAGAACATTTCTAAGTGACCCCAAACTTTTGAAAGGTAGTATATGTTATGGTAGAGTGGTAATAATGTGTTTTATTGTATGTAAATGTGATTGGACCCCAGGAAGGGTAGCTGCTGCTTTGGCAACAGCTAATGGGGATCCGGAATAAATACAAAACTGAAGAGGCCCCACAGGTCTTCTGAGCAAAATTATTATAAAAAACGTAATAATAATTGGACATAAGACTAAAAACACCAGCAAACCAGCTCCAAGTGATTTTAATTTAGGGAATCTGTTCCAAAGTATTCCCATGCAGAATAGATATATAACATAGGTTTACAATTATGTTTTAGTCCAATTTTATATCTGTTTGGGCTTCTTGCGGTCAATTTGCAGTCTACAAATGATTTGTAAGTATGTTCCGGCACCCAGGCCATCCGCTCAAGAAAAAATTGGCCCGTGGCTGAACTATTTGATGATCCCTGCTCTACCTCTCATATTGGTTATGGGAAATTCAACTTTATCAGTTTCTTATGAATGTTTTTTGTTTTTTTGTTATTAAAATCACATTCTCTGAACCTGTCTTGGTTGTGCTGATTAACAGTCTGATGAGTGTGAAGGAAGCTGCTGCTCTGTGCATGTGTGGTGTATCGGCTTGGATACTGTGTTACAGACATTTCTGTGCAAAAGTATACATGTTTTATTCTATGCTGCCCATTCTGAATAATATTAAGAGTCAGACTGACTGATGGGTATCTGGCATGCAGATGCTCTCTCCTGAGCCCCAGCCTGATTGCGCCTATCAGTGGTGAACCCAATCAAACCGAGTCAGTCTCTTGCTGTGTGTTATCGTCACAGCAGGAGGAGAAGAGCCAGACAGGCTGCTTTAGTAGGAACCAACCTCTTGGCTTCCCTATTCTCAGTGGTACAGTACCACTTGGCTGTGTGAATTACCTACTCAAGGACTCTTAACCTCAGCCAATGAATGCAGAGTCATGAAGCATTGGCTTTTAATTGATGCTGTTCTTGGCTTTCAAGAAGCACTTGGCTTCAGTGTAGGAGTTGAGATATATCACTTTTTACTGTTGTGGTGGATGGAGTCTGCTCAGTGAGTAAGTCATGAATCTATTGATTCTCAGGAAATGCTTTTTTTGTTGGATAATATTTTATTGAATGTGTCGTAACAAATGTTAAAATGTGAGTTTAAAAAAAAAATGTTTTGAAAATGCTGTGGCGAGGAAACATCACATGTGGTGGGCCTATTTTATAAATGCTGTATGTCGTGAACTGTGGAGATTCACCAACCTGTTTGACTCGTTTGCAATGTTGCCATACAATTCATGCCCTTTTTCATGAAATGACATAATTACCCTTATGATATGATGTGGAGTCAGGACTTGTTAGGACAGGAGTAGCTGAAATGTTGAGGTGAGAACATTTTGTAAGGTGGACAACACTGATGCTACGTATTCACCCAGGTCTTCAGTGCTGTCGTGTGAAGTGACATGTGGCTCAGTGCCTGGCCCGAAGACAGTAGAGAAGAGCCAAATTACAAGGCGCTCTGTTTGCCTTTCATCTTCAAATCAACTTGTGTGTGTGACAGACACCCATGCATCATCCTTTTATGTTTTTACACTTCATGATAATGGTGACTAAGCTTTCTGTGGTAAGCATGGATACAGCCACGTAAATAACTAGGTGACCATTATAACACATGTGGTGGAATCATCTGGGGGAGATCACAGGTTTTAGGTTAACAAAGGTCAGGAGTTCATATTCGATGCGGTCATTTAGATAGTGGTTGGAATCTTTTGTACCCCTAATTCCCTGTGTCTTTACATTTTGTTATTACAGTGCAGCGTTAAGGAATCAAGGACAGTGTTTCTGTGTGGCAATGGATGGTGTTTTAATTCTGTGGGGCTACACTTGGTCTATTCCACCTGCCCCTCATAACACTGTCGCCGTACGTGTCCTTACGACCCTACTCAGAATTCTCCCTTTGTCTCCTAGACCAACATGTCTCACATCCTATTCTGGATGAATGAGCTCTGTCATCTCTGCCTCCTCACCCCTCCCAGAGGCAGCCAATGACCCTTTACCTCTAGAGCCCAGCCAGACTGGCTCCTGGAAGTCCTTATCCCCGATGCAACTTGAGTGGACTGAAATATCTAGGCTTTCCATGACTGAAAACATCAGGGAGGCAAAGGGAAGCATTCATGATCTGAGTACTGTAGCAATTCTGTGGATCAGCAGCAATCCTGTGGACAACAGAGTTGGGGTTTCAATTCAGGAAGTAAATTGTACAGGGTTGAGGTCTATTCCATTTCAATTCAGGACATAAAAGGAATGACCCATGAGGGACATTTGAATTGGAATTTAAGTTTACTTCCTGAATTGAAATGGAATTGATCCCATCCCTGTACTGTATTGTACTTCCCATTTGATATTCCAGTCAGGATGTAAATGTAGGAATGCTGTGCTGTAATCCTTGGCTATTCTCAGTCAGTGAATGGAATTAGGAGAGAGTCAGCTGCCTGTGAAACACAACTAGGGAAACTGGGATGAGCCAGTGGAAGGTATGTCAGTGCTCTACTCATTGGCTCTGGTTCATCACCTCATTACATAAGACCAAAGCACTTGAGTTATGTCAGAGCTGTTACAACTGACAAATGGGGACATTATGGTAATGTTATAGCTAATTAATTAGCTGTTATGTCCTTATATCACTGGAACCACCATGAATATGCCCCCGTAGTATGATGACATGTTTCCTCACTGATACAACAGTGGTCAAGAAGAAATAATCTGAGTCCCAAATTGCACCCTATTCCCTATCTAATGCGCTACTTTTAAACAGGGCCCATAGTGTAATGCACTATGTAGGGGACGTTATACTGTCGGTGTGCGATTTGGGACACTTTCATAGGCCTTGTTCATTTTCACTACATGATCAGGGACAGGGGGCTAGTTAAAGGATGAACCTAACAACCTCTTGTCCCCTTCAGCTTTCACACATTTAGACACTATGGAGGTGCTCTTTCCACCTGGTTAAGTAAGCTCTTCACTCTCCTGTCCTTCCATGCTAGTTCCTTTCAGGGGAATAGCATCGTGTCTTAGTCTCCAACACAGTCCTCGCTGCTGCAGAAATCATGAGCTGAGCTACCCAGCTAGAAAGGATGTGCAGTGCAGACCCGTGGTGAGACGTGAGCTAAAACTTTAATGCGATCCAATTTGCTTAGTAGTCAGTGTTTTAGTTTGGGTCAAACATCATTCAAGGTAATTTTCCTCTCTGAGAACTAGTGCTGGAACATGGAAAGGCTACAGGCAGCATCTACTTTGTGAAATGATAGGCGTGTGTGAAATAATAGGAGGGAAACAGAACGTCGTGTTCAAACAAGACCATTTTGAAACCGATTGAGCAGTAGAGTGTGTAAAAAATCAAATGTTATTTGTCACATGCATAAAATATAACAGGTGTAGACTGTGAAATGCTTACTTACAAGCCCTTAACCAACAATGCAGTTTTAAGAAAGTATTTACTAAAATAAACTGAAGTATAAAATATATATAAAAAAATTAGAAAAGTAATAAATAATTAAAGAGCATCAATAAAATAACAGTAGCGAGGCTATATACAGGGGGTACCGGTACAGAGTCAATGTGCGGGGGCACCGGTTAGTCGAGGTAATTGAGGTAATATGTACATGTAGGTAAAGTGACTATGCGTGGATAATAAACAGAGTAGCAGCAGCGTAAAAATGGGGGGTGGGGTGTAGAAAATGCAAATAGTCCGGGTAGCCATTTGATTAGCTGTTCAGATGTCTTATGGCTTGGGGGTAGAGGCTGTTAAGAAGCCTTTTGGACCTAAACTTGGCGCTCTGGTGCCGCTTGCTTTGCGGTTGCAGAGAGAACAGTCTATGACTAGGGTGGCTGGTCTTTGGCATTATTTTGGGCCTTCCTCTGACACCGCCTGGTATAGAGGTCCTGGATGGCGGGAAGCTTGGCCCCAGTGAAGTACTGGGCCATACGCACTACCCTCTGTAGTGCCTTGCGGTCGGAAGCCGAGCAGTTGCCATACCAGGTGGTGATCAACCAGTCCGGATGCTCTCGATGGTGTAGCTGTAAAACTTTTTGAGGATCTGAGGACCCATGCCAAATCTTTTCAGTCTCCTGAGGTCGAATAGGCTTTGTTGTGCCCTCTTCACGACTGCCTTGGTGTGTTTGGACCATGATAGTTTGGTGATGTGGACACCAAGGAACTTGAAGCTCTCAACCTGGTCCACCCTACAATTATACTCCAGTACAGAAAAAGGAGACACCGTACTGTGCTGTACAGTGCACATCCAGAATGCTCCATAATGTGAATTCATAAAGCAGTGAATTCTAAGTAAATACAGTTCAAGTAGATTTCCCATTCAAACAGAATACAGAATGATGTTTGTGTCCTTCCTGGGTCTGTAAGTGACACATGGTGGAAGTTATTCATCTGTGGGTCTATATGGTTCAGTATGGGGATCAGAGAGTCATGTATGCATTATAAAGGAATTATAAAGGCACCAGCTGTGCTCTGGCCTTATCTAGTCCCTAACACTTGGCTCTACAGCCTGGGGTCATGCTAGGGTCTGATGACTTTTTAGCCCTATTCTTTGGTTCACACACACATTTTGACCACCACGTAGTATGATCAATAGCATAGTATGGTCAGTTAATACTCCGTCACACCAATAGCGTTTGCCAGCCGAGAGTACTTGGCAATTTGCAAACCAAGTGTGAAACTATTTTTTTTTTACATCCACCAGTGGGTGGTCCCTAAAACACAGCGTGCTGGATGATCATCAGACCAACAGCAGATCAACGTTTGGTGCGATGTGAGTGGTCTTTTAGGTCATGCAAAGTTTGAATATTTCTGAAGATGAACTTTGTTTCTCTATTCATTTACATGCCCTCATTAATCATGGATTTTCTCTTGAGTGGTCAGTCAGTCAGCAAGACTATAGAACGGCTAAGTTTCGATTGTAATGGTGTGTATGGTAATACATACTAACGCTGAATACTATACATGATACTTAGCCTTAAAGGTCCAATGCAGCTGTTTTTATCTCAATATCAAATAATTTCTGGGTAAGAATTAAGTACCTTACTGTGGTAAATTAAAACTAAAATAGCTTCTTAGAAAATAGAAATTTCTCAAGTAAGAATTTAGCTCGGACTCTCTGGGTGTGGTCTGAGTGGGGAGGGGAAACCTAAAACTTGCTGTTATTGGCAGAGAGGTTTGGAACTATCTTAGTTCTTATTGGTCTACTAACTAATTTGATGTCACCAGACAGGCCAAAACTCCATCCCACCAAAACAGGCTGAAATTTTATGCAGTCTTTTCAAACAGCTCTTAGACTAAAAGGGAATTTCACAGTATTATTCCAACCTCCATAGTGTCTAAATATATATAAAACACAGAAAAATCAAATTTTTGACTGTACAGGGCCTTTAAAGATTGCCCTTTAAACATATAACAGACCAGCTCAGAAAGGCCTACACTGGGCTTATTTCATTTTGGGATCTCAATGTTATCTTGTTTGTCACATAATCAAACAGTCCTATTAAAAGGATTGGTATTGATTTGCTATAATTTCTCTCTATTTCCTGGACCCAGAATGACAAAAACAATCCCTGATGCATTGAGCCATTCAGAAACCAAGGTGGCCTTGACAGAGAGTGAGGTTCAATCTATCGTTCCTCTGTTTGAGCCAGTCTCTAAATGAGTTGTATTAAGGATAGTGTGGCTCCAGGAAAGCCTACACAGAGTGACATGCCAAACAGGAACTCTGGAAAGCAGTGTTTTCTATCCCACCCATGGCCTTGCATGAAGGAATCCTGATTCTTGTTGTTGTGTTAGCTGATGGGCTGAGACAGGCACGGGTAATCATTACCTTGGACTGTTGAGGATCGCAGTAGCTATGAATGCAGCACACACACACACAGCTAAAGGAAAGGTTACACTTTCCTTACGGTTTTGCATATGTAAATGTTTTTAAAAATGTCATGATATTTCACATGAAATCATGTGTTTTTGGAACACTTCACGTCATATTTCACATGAAGTTTCACATGATCACAACCTTTCACACATGATTCAAATGTTCAAATAGTAATCTTTTTTTAATTCAGTTTCACAGGTGATACACTGCAAACATAAATTAGTCGTTATGATACACACAACAACAGTGCTTTTAACAGTCTTTTGTACATACATATTTGACACACATGATTACATTGTGTATGTTTATTTTAACCTTTATTTAACTAGACAAGTCAGTTAAGAACAAATTCGTATTTACAATGACGGCCTACCCCATCCCTAACGATACTGGGCCAATTGTGCACTGCCCTATGGGACTCCCAATCACAGCTGGTTGTGATACAGCCTGGAATCATACCAGGGTCTGTAGTGACACCTCTAGCACTGAGATGCAGTGCCTCAAACCACTGCACCACTCGGGAGCCCCTAAATACAGTAATTCCTATTCAACATGTCGTCACCTGCGATTTGAACTCTCAACTTCTTGGTTCACGGCATTCTGATCTTCCTGCTACGCCACTACAGTATGTCTGTCAAAGACTGATTTCACATGTATTCCTAGTCTACACGTTGTACTTAAGTAAAGTAAATATGCTTTGTTAAAAATACACAAGAAAAATGATTTTATATATATCATAGTGATACCTCCAATTGCTGAAATAAGTAAATGAAATCAATAGTGAGATTAACGGATAACTAAAATAGCAATGCAGATGTGAGTTCAATTTGAAAAAGTGAGTTCAAACGAATTGGCCCAAAAGAAAAAAGAACGTAAATGTTTTTTTATTGTAAGTGAAAGTGAAGTAATGCAAGTTGAAACTGAAAATGTTAAGTAACGTACATTTCAAAATATTGAATTGCATGAAAATATTTATAATTCAAACGTATTGAAAATTGCATTCAGTTGATTTTTGCATCCAATCTTAAAATGTATTTGGTCAAACAACGTATTTTCACTCTTGGTTCTTGTCTTTGCGATGACCATTTTTTTCCACCTTCCTTTAAGAAATCTTTTCTCCTCGCCAAGTTTTAGGTACTCTTTTGACGTGGAAGCCGGTTTAGGGGGGGATGAGCATGTTTTTCCTGGCTTCCGGCTAACTACTTCCTGTTTTTAGCCATTGGTTGCCTGTATTTAGCAGCTATTAGCTTGACGTTTCTCTCTGGTCCTTCTCCTATCCTTATTGTGTGTCTATATACAGTGCCTTCAGAAAGTATTCATACCCCCTTGGCTTATTCCACATTTTGTTGTGTTACAGCCTGAATTCAAAATGGATTCAATATAATTTTTTCCTCACCCATCTACACACAATACCCCATAATGACAAAGCGAAAACATTTTTGCAAATGTATTGAAAATGAAATACGGAAATATCTAATTTACATAAGTATTCACACCCCTTTGCTATGACACTCGAAATTGAGCTCCGGTGCATCAATTTCCTTTGATCATCCTTGAGATGTCACTACAACTTGATTGGAGTCAATTGTTTGGACATTATTTAGAAAGAAACACACCTGTCTACTGTATACGTATACAGTGCATTCAGAAAGTATTCACACCCCTTGACTTCTAAACATAAACATACCCAAGACGACTCGAAGCTGTAATCGCCAATGGTGCTTCTACAAAGTATTGACTCGGGTGTGAATACTGATGTAAATGAGATATTTATGTATTTCATTTTCAATAAATTTGCAAACATTTCTAAAAACATGTTTCACTTTGTCATTATTGGGTATCAAATCAAATCAAAATCAAATCAAATGTATTTATATAGCCCTTCTTACATCAGCTGATATCTCAAAATGCTGTACAGAAACCCAGCCTAAAACCCCAAACAGCAAGCAATGCAGATGTAGAAGCACAGTGGCTAGGAAAAACTCCCTAGAAAGGCCAAAACCTAGGAAGAAACCTAGAGAGGAATCAGGCTATGAGGGGTGGCCAGTCCTCTTCTGGCTGTGCCGGGTGGAGATTATAACAGAACATGGCCAAGATGTTCAAATGTTCATAAATGACCAGCATGGTCAAATAATAATAATCACAGTAGTTGTCGAGGGTGCAACAAGTCAGCACCTCAAGAGTAAATGTCAGTTGGCTTTTCATAGCCGATCATTGAGAGTATCTCTACCGCTCCTGCTGTCTCTAGAGAGTTGAAAACAGCAGGTCTGGGACAGGTAGCACGTCTGGTGAACAGGTCAGGGTTCCATAGCCTCAGGCAGAACAGTTGAAACTGGAGCAGCAGCACGGCCAGGTGGATGTGTGTAGATGGTTGAGAAAACAAACCTATTTTAATCAATTTTGAATTCAGGATGTAACACAACAAAATCTGGAAGAAGTCAAGGGGTATGAATTAGGGTTTAATATTTTCCCGGTATTTTACAAATGTTCCATCCTGAGAATAAATCACTTTTCTCTCAGGTAACCCAGTATTTCCCGTCAAAACCGGAAGTGTTATTTAAAAGTATTATAAAGCATAGAAATAGGCCTACGTCTAGATTTGATTAGAGCTTTGATCGAAAATTCAAGCCTGATGTTACCTGAGCCTGATGAGCCATACATGAAATACATTTTATGAGCCCTACATTAAAGACGTTTAATGAGCCCAAGCCCAAAAAAGTGCAAATGATTGTGCCGTTAACCAATACATATATAATATAGGCTAGCTGACGTGTATATATACCTTTCATAATATTTCCCCTAATGTTATTTGCCAACTTCCTTCTCTCTCTATTGTTGCTTCATTCCTTCCTCACTTTCAACAGTTAAATTAAATAAGTTTCGTTGTCCTCATCTTCATCATTCTAATGACATCCTTGAATAATGTCGGACTTGAATTGGATGCAAAAGGATTTCACTACTCTTCACAAAGATTGAATGGTTAGGGGTCTCAATAAATAACCGCTATAGCCTACCGCCATCGCACGCTCTTCTTTCAAACTACCCGTGAGTTCTATTGGCTGTTGTATTTAACGTTCAGCAAACGAGCTTGCGTCCCTCTTCGAATACTTTATTGGTATAACAATTGCTAAATAAAATGATATCCAACAAGCTATTCTAGTCTAGCTTTTCCTGGATGAGACTCCAAGAGCTAAGAAAGTTTTTGTTTTAAGGAGAGAGGCCACTTGAGCACAAGTGCCGTCGTATTGCACAAGAGACATAGGCTATAAGTTAGAAGCTTATTATGCATAACCCGTCATGAATTAGTTAAATATAAGGCTAATACTGCATTGAATGTATTACCTAAAAGAGGTAGGCTAGGACATCTATATATAGGGGCATACTGTGTGTGTGTGTGTGTGTGTGTGTGTGTATATATATATATATATATATATGTGTATGTATATTATATATGTATGTATATTATATATGTATGTATATTATATATGTATGTATATTATATATGTATATATAATATTATATATGTATATATAATATTATATATGTGTATATAATATTATATATATGTATATATAATATGTGTGTGTATATATATATATATATATATATATATATATATATATATATACACACACACACAGTTGAAGTCGGAAATGTACATACACTTAGGTTGGAGTCATTAACTTGTTTTCCAACCACTCCACACATGTCTTGTTAACAAACTATAGTTTTGGCAAGTCGGTTAGGACATCTACTTGTGCATGACACAAGTAATTTTTCCAACAATTGTTTACGGACAGAGAATTTCACTTATAATTCACTGTATCACAATTCCAGTGGGTCAGAAGTTTACATACACTAACTTGACTGTGCCTTTAAACAGCTTGGAAAATTCCAGAATGATGTCATGGCTTTAGAAGCTTCTGATAGGCTAATTGACATCATTTGAGTCAATTGGAGGTGTACCTGTGGATGTATTTCAAGGCCTACCTTCAAACTCAGCGCCTCTTTGCTTGACATCATGGGAAAATCAAAAGAAATCAGCCAAGACCTCTGACAAAAAATTGTAGACCTCCACAAGTCTGGTTCATCCTTGGGAGCAATTTCCAAACGCCTGAAGGTACCACGTTCATCTGTACAAACAATAGTACGCAAGTATAAACATCATGGGACCACGCAGCCGTCATACCGCTCAGGAAGGAGACGCGTTCTGTCTCCTGGAGATGAACGTACCTTGGTGCGAAAAGTGCAAATCAATCCCAGAACAACAGCAAAGGACCTTGTGAAGAAGCTGGAGGAAACGGGTACAAAAGTATCTATATCCACAGTAAAACAATTCCTATATCAACATAACTTTAAAGGCCGCTCTGCAAGGAAGAAGCCACTGCTCCAAAACCGCCATAAAGAAAGCCAGACTACAGTTTGCAACTGCACATGGGGACAAAGATCGTACTTTTTGGAGAAATGTCCTCTGGTCTAATGAAACAAAAATAGAACTGTTTGGCCATATTGACCATCGTTATGTTTGGAGGAAAAAGAGGGAGGCTTGCAAGCCGAAGAACACCATCCCAACTGTGAAGCATGGGAGTGGCAGCATCATGTTGTGTGGTGCTTTGCTGCAGGAGGGACTGGTGCACTTCACAAAATAGATGGCATCATGAGGAAGAAAAATTATGTGGATATATTGAAGCAACATCTCAAGACATCAGTCAGGAAGTTAAAGCTTGGTCGCAAATGGGTCTTCCAAATGGACAATGACCCCAAGCATACTTCCAAAGTTGTATCAAAATAGCTTAAGGACAACAAAGTCAAGGTATTGGAGTGGCGATCACAAAGCCCTGACCTCAATCCTATAGAAAATTTGGGGCAGAACTGAAAAAGCGTCTGCGAGCAAGGAGGTCTACAAACCTTACCCAGTTACACCAGCTCTGTTAGGAGGAATGAGCCAAAATTCACTCAACTTATTGTGGGAAGCTTGTGGAAGGCTACCCAAAATGTTTTACCCAAGTTAAACAATTTAAAGGCAATGCTACCAAATACTAATTGAGTGTATGTACATTTCTGATCCACTGGGAATGTGATGAAAGAAATAAAAGCTGAAATAAATAATACTCTCTACTATTATTCTAACATTTCACATCCTTAAAATAAAGTGGTGATCCTAACTGACTTAAGACAGGGAATTTTTACTAGGATTAAATGTCAGGAATTGTGAAACTGAGTTTAAATGTATTTGGCTAAGGTGTATGTAAACTTCCGACTCCAACTGTATAATTTAACAGTTCTATTTAACGCCATGCTGTTCATATACATAATTTATTATAATTTACCGGTTTCTTTCAGTTATTTAGGTGGTTTTAGGCAGTAAATCTAAGTAAACCTACTATGAATACTTTATGAAGGCACTGTATATTTAAGTGGTGCTGGGGGCTCCCGATGGTGCTGGAGGCTCCCGAGAGGAGCGCAGCGGTCTAAGGCACTGTATCTCAGTGCAAGAGGCGTCACTACAGTCCCTGGTTCATCTCCAGGCTGTACCACATCCGGCTGTGATTGGGAGTCCCATAGGGCGCGCACAATTGGTCCAGCGTCGTCCGGGTTAGGCCCTCATTGTAAATAAGAATTTGTTCTTAACTGACTTGCCTAGTTAAATATAAAAAAGTATAAATATTGTGTGTTTCTAGTTTGTCAGTTAGTTGCTTAAAATGTTGTATTTTTGAATTCAAGTGGCTGCATCTAACGTTAGTTATAGCTAGCTATCGTTAGCGAATGGCTTTCAAGGAAGGATGGCTTTTTTTTTTACATCCGCTGCCTGCAAGAAATCCCGAAATTAACTGTCAAATCCCGAAATGAACTGTGAACTGTCAATGTCCATCGAATTGCAAAATTGACATCAAGACTCCAGTCAGCAAGCTGGAGAAAGGTTTCAAGTTGTATGCTCATAATGTTTGATGTACGCAGGTAAGTTGCATTCTACTGCTGATTATTTGCTTATGTGTAATATTTCTGACTTGTTATTGTTTATCACAGTGTCAAACAGAGACGAGTGGAGAGGTCAGTGTGAGGGCCTGTTGCTACAGGTCAATAAAGAAGAACAAGAAGCCACACAGTCTGAGAGTAGGGAGAAAGCTAGCATAGGATTGTTCAAATTTCGCAACCAGTCAGAAGTTCAGATGTTTAAGTGTCAAGTATAGATGTTGGAAGTGTACAATCAGCTGGCAGATCCAAAGGTTAGGGATCAAAACATGTCAGGGAGGATTAGTTAAGGTTCGGCATAGGGTTACAAAAGCTGCCGGCTGTATATCCACTGCCTTAAATGTTTTTGCTCTGGGATCAGTTTAGATTGCTTTGGGATTCTGACCCTGTCGTCCTCACCCGTCACCATTGCCCATGTGTCGGAGACAACTGCTCTCTGCAATCATGCAGTTGCACTGCTCTTCCAGATGGTATACTTCTTTCTCCCAGTTAGTGTGCCAGTTGTGCCTCTTGTTCACAGCTGTACAGAGGCAGAACAATGATGGCACAAATCTAGAACAACTAAGTGTTGTAACAGTAAATTATAGATGCAATTACAATGTCTAGATTTACCCACAGTAGCTAAATAATACAATTCCTTGAGATAATCATGTATATCCCTTGATTGCTATTTACTGTCAGTGGTCCACATTCAGTGTTTACAAAAAGGGTTTTCCATGTCTACGATTGGTTCTCCCTCTCAGAGGTTGCAAACATGGCTCTATATTTGTCTCACAGGGTTTGAAACCAGGGCCCATTGACAAGATGGTTATATCCAAGCCTACACCAAACCACATGGCAGAAGGAGTGTGGTAAACTATGAAGTTGTTGTAATTTATTGTTCAAGATCTCATCATTTCTGTCTATTAATTCACTGATTTTGTATTTCTATGTTGTACAGTACAAAAGCACACAAAGGAATGGTTCGACTGTTGCTGGATCTCTCTGTGCTGAAGGTGGAAGAGACTTACAGGGATTTCCACACGCTGGACAAACCCCGGTGAAAACCATTGGCATGACTGTCGACAAGCCTCTAGTGGACTCTACTTCCGGGTTGGTGCAGAAGGGGAGTGTCCTATCTTACCAGCAGCCGAAGCTTACAACTAAGCACATCAAACTCCAGCAAGATGCTCCACAAAAATCCATACCTACCTCTAATCGAATACCAGCTTGGGCCATTGCAGTGCATGTTTGTTTCCCATGGAGTGGCCACCTTTTGGGTTGGTTGAAATAAAGTGCCCCAATGTAAAAATGATGTTGATATAAATATCTGCAAATGCAACATGGCACTTTTACCCTACGGAGGAGCCATGCGTACTATTGGCAGGTGCAAGGCCAACTGCTCGTTACTGGGCTCGAGTGGTGTGAATTTCTATGCCCAGGAAGATGTGCTTGTGCAGCGACTGCATCTTGAACCTGAGGCCACAGCGGTGATCAGAGAGAAGGCAGACTCCTATTATTCCAACGTGTACATTCAGAAGTACTTGTCTGTGAAGCCACAGTACTAAATCTGTTTCAGCCCAAACGCAGCCCCACAATGTGTGAAGCCCTTACAGTACATTGAACTCATTTCTTGTTGATGATTGATTTGTTATACAGTCTTTTGACCATGCTGTCTGTGCATCCACTATTGCTTTTATAAAAAATGACCTAAGTTATCGTTCAATGTGTTGTATATTTATATAAAAAATATATTTATTGTAACAGTATCTATATGTGTGTGTCTGGAATAGAAATGTCACACAGAGTGCCTGGTCACAGCCCTTAGCTGTGGTATATTGGCCATATACTAAAAACCCCTGAGGTGCCTTATTGCTATTATAAACTGGTTACCAACGTAATTAGAGCAGTAAAAATAAATATACCCATGGTATACGGTCTGATATACCATAGCTGTCAGCCAATCAGCATTCAGGGCTTGAACCATCCAGTTTATAATTACAAAAATTCTCTTGTCTTCAACTATATGTGCAACTTGGCAAGGATACTCGTAATCAGAATAGGTTTGCTTTAGGAGGATTAAAGGGACTGGAAGCTAACTTTTTTTAAATAGAAAACCTAAGCCGACATATTTATTCACAACTGGTAAATGGTAATCCAATGATAATCGAGGTTTAAAATAACATGTAAAATTCAGTGTCACAAATAGTTTCATCAAGATGGTATGTAAATATCAGTACAACATATACATTCGTCAGCATCAATATAAACGATGAGTAGTCAAATTTCGCTCCTTTTCCCTCGACGCTGAAGCAAACAACTGATTGCACAACAGTGTCATCACACCAACCACACAGGTCTGCATCTCACCTCATTGGCCCATTTCTTGACAAGAGATCTACACTGGTAGTTGGAGAGCAGGCATCCCACACTGGTTGATGCTTCCTGCAATAGCTAGGGGAATGTTGGCATCCAACAACTTGTTCTCCTTCACCCTCCGAATGGATCCTCAGGCAAGCGATCTCTTCTGTCTGAACTTCTGTTTAGTATTTGGTTCTGTTTTGAGAGGAATGGGGGATGGTAGTCCTTCTCTGGTACAAGGTCATCGATGGAGAACCCCTTGTTGGCCATTACTGCCATGTCCTCGTGAGAAGATGTTGAATGCCTGACTGTTTCAAAATGTCTTTGTCGCTGATGGTGCCTGCGTACAGTGCGGACACAAAGGGGATCGTCCATGAAGAGCTATTCCCACTAATGCCTTCATTGTGCAGTGGGATTTGTAGTTTGAGAACATCTCACTCTGCAGCAGAAGAGAGGTGCTGTCAACAATGACCTTCGTGCCTGGTTATGTCACGACTTCCGCCGATCCATTTTCCATTTGTTTTGGTTTCAATCCCCCAATTACTTGTTCATTATTTAACCCTCTGTTCCCCCATGTTTTTTTGTGAGTGATTGTTTGTATGTGGGCTAGTTTATTTGTGTTGTATTTATTGATTCCTTGAGTAAATGACTTTCCTTACTCATATCTGCTGTCCTGCGCCTGACTCCTCCACACCAGCTACACACAGGCCGATTACAGGTTAGCTTTTAAATTCCTCCGGCAAGTTGGCTTTCACTTCCTCTTGTGACATCCATATGGTCACAGCTCTGAGCAGCATGTATAGGAAGTTGGCCCAGGTGATGATGATCCTACTGACTGAGGGGTTTCTCATTTCTCAGAACAAGAATAGACTGATGAGTTTCGGAAGAAAGTGCTTTGTTTCTGGCCATTTTGAGCCTGTAATCGAACCCACAAATGCTGATGTTCCAGATACTCAGTTAGTCTAACGAAGGCCAGTTTATTGCTTCTTTAATCAGAACAACAGTTTTCAGCTGGGCTAACATAATTGCAAAAGGGTTTTCTAATGATCAATTAGCCTTTTAAAATGATAAACTTGGATTAGCTAACACAATGTGCCATTGGAACACAGGAGTGATGGTTGCTGATAATGGGCCTCTGTACGCCTATGTAGATATTCCATAAAAAATCAGTAGTCATTTACAACATGAACAATGGCTGCACTCTATTTCTGATCAATTTTATGTAATTTTAATGGACAGAAAGTGTGCTTTTCTTTCAAAAATAAGGACATTTCTAAGGGACCCCAAACTTTTGAAGGGTCTTGTGTGTGTGTGTATATATATATATATATATATATATATATACAAAATAAACCAAACTTTTAAACGGTCTTGTGCGTGTGTGTATATACACACACACACACAAGACCGTTTAAAAGTTTGGGGTCACTTAGAAATTCCCTTGTTTTTGAAAGAAAAGCACACTTTCTGTCCATTAAATTAACATCAAATTGATCAGAAATACAGTGTAGCCATTGTTGATGTTGTTTAAGCGCTATATATATATATATATATATATATACACACACACACACACACACACACACACACACACAAGACCCTTCAAAAGTTTGTTTTTGTTTGTTTTTTGGACCAATTATTTTCAACTCAAATTGGTTCCATAGAGATGGCACTCCTAAAATCCAAAATATAATGTTGATCCCCATGTTGTCACAGTTATTTCACAGTCGATCAGGTTTTCACATGCTCAAATTTCTACTTTCATGGAATCACATGTTGAAATTTTGCATCACGATGTTGTCACATTTATTTCACAAGATCTTGTTTTCACGTGTAGTTTCATATCACATGTTGCTTTTGCATGTTGTCACATGTTTTCACATAAGATCATATGTGAAATTCATGTGGACTTTCTGTAGGGGTTCACAGCCCACAGAATGTGCCTGGAAAAAGAATGTGCCTGGATGTTATACCTTTTAAACCTTTTATTTATTCGGTGGGACAGATTTAGTGAGGGAGAGAGCAGGCTGAATGATATGATAGCTATCAGACATGCCGGCACTCCAGGTTTACCTTCTGTACTGTTGCCCAGGTAACGGCACTCTTGAGATTTGGAAGACGGGTAGCACCTTAATCCTGGTGGCTGTCAAGAGCTCACTCACACTGACACACGTACAGACGTTTCTGACCTCCCTCGCTCTTTCCCCTCCCAACCCGTGTTCCCGTTTTCACATGTGAGTCATTATCGGATAGCGTGGGTTTGTTTGGAAAGGGAAGAACACGACTTGTTAATGGAACTGCTTCTGGGTTAGCCTGGGTAAATGTACTTAACCGAGAGAGGCAAAGTTCAGCAAGGTGACTGAGCACCACAACTAAACACCCAAAAAGTGGCACAGGATTCAGCCAGACTGGCTCACTGCAAAACTCAACCCACTCAGTCTGACACCCAAGGCTTTAACACAGTATTTGTTAGTAATGGCAACTTTATTTAAAGGGTACCGATAAAAGACTTCATAACACATGTATAACCTATTCTTCTCCCAGTCAAGTGGTTCTCAGTTTTCTAAGTACTTTTTCAAACACAACAGGCTTTCTCCAATGTTTGGCACTGGTGAGATACAGTAGAACAATTATTTGATTGGTGTCTTCCTGTAGTGTCAAAGGGCTCTGTCTGGGATGTGGTGTTATTGGGACAGAAAGAGTGGTTTCAGAGACCAGTGAATGATTTCAGAGAATGTTTGGCCACTGTTGTGTTTCCTGCAGTAAGGATTAACGATTCCCACAGAAGAGTTCATCACTCATACTTGGACTCAAAATGCTTTAAAACGGAACTGCGAACATGGCTCTTTGAATGATATGTATTTCAGGCAAATGCCAATATTATGTTTGTTAATGTCATTAAAATGGAAAAACACTCTGAACATTCTAGACACGTTCTGATGGCTCTGTTTTGACAGTTTTACTGTATGCTTTGCATGCAGCAAGTCTTAACTTGGAAGGCTGCTTTACTGCTCTTAAAATATACACATTCCTTTTCCATTGAATAACGTCAAGGCTGCTCAAGCCCTCTCCCCTGGGGAAGCAGACAGCACAGACAGAGATATAACTAAAGGAGAGATAATAATTATCATTATTATTGCTTCATTATTAACAGTCTAGTATATTCCTGTCTTGTTGGACCATTATTGTTTTATGTTTACGTTGAAAATTGAAATGTTTTACTGTTCATGCCAATAAAGTATATTGAATTGATTTGAGACGCAGGGAAGAGAGACCGAGAGAGAGACCAAAAAGGAAAGAGAGCGAGCGAGAAACAGACAGCGGCCTCAGAGTCCAGCTCCTGTTTCATGGCAGCATGAGCCCAATGAAGTTTGAGAGTTCACATGATATACTGGAGAGGACCACAGAGCTAACCACTGGCTCATCTTAGTCCTCCTCTCCTCCTTACTATCCTGACTGAGTCCACTTTGCTCTAATGATAAGAGAGAATCGAATAGAACTTTATTAGTCCATTATACATTGACAGCATAAATCATCTGTCATGCTATCTGAGATAGTTAGCTTGGCTTCGTTGAGATATTCACTTTATTGATCACCGAGGGGAGATTCTCATACTTCAGATGGTTCCAGTGTTACAGCTGAAAACATTCCTGATGGTATTTTAATCGTTCAATCATGTGCACTTTGATTACAACATGTCTGCAAGAAGGAGGGATAGTACACATGGTTTTGATACCAGCCCAAACACATGGATTAGGAAATGCATAGGCCGAAGCCTAGTAAATGAAAACCACTCTCTTTTGTTTGGGATTTGGTTCAAGTGTAGGAGTATGTGTCTCGGTCTTGTTTTTCTGATCTTTAGTCTCCCTGAGATAGTGAGTCCTGCCTACAGCTACAAGTTGTAGCAGAGGCCAACTATGTGGTTGGTGGTGTTCAACATGTTACAGCGAGTCCTTGGTGTCGTGGGTGTGATTCTCAGTGTTTTGTCAACAGCTTATTTTTTTCAGTCAGAAGTAGTTTGAAAGCTCTTGAAGGGGTGTTTGACTGTATGATCATCAAGTACAGCACCGCGAACACTTCCTTTGAGAGAGGGTCTCAAACACTTTTTATCCAAGGTCATCCTTCATACGTTATTGCGGACACAGGGCTTATCACATAGTCTTTCAGTTCCCAGGATCCTCTGCATGAATGTCAGTAATGGAAGATCACAGATCTGTTCTCAGCTGTATTCGATTTTCCTTGACTTCTGTTATGGCTTGTATCTGGTTTTGACAAGATGGTATACAGCTATGGACAGAAGGGACTTTTCGTAGCAGGTGAAGAGAACTTACGCAGAAGGTTAGGAGAATTAACATAGCAGGTTAGGATAATTAGGTTAGTTTTTGGAAAAGGGTTAAGGTTAAATAAAATGCTTAAAATCTCCCCCTGACGCGATTTTAACATGCAACTTGTTTTTACCGTTGCTGTATACCATCTAGCCACAACCCTTGTATCTTCCATTATAAACCCAGACCTACACAGACTGCAGAGAGGCACTGGGTCAAGGTTATCTTGTAGGTGAGCTTGTTTGCTTAACCTCTAAAGTATTTTGAAATAGTAAGACTTTGGCTGTGTGAGTACAAGTTATATGTGGCTAACCATACTATTACTGTTGTGTTATTACAGGAGGCAGCATGAATGCCATGTAAGGGCATATGGGAACCATCTGAATAATCGAATACGGGTGTTAAAAGTAGATCATCATCAGAGGGGACTGACTGTGTCCTTGTAACTGACTGTGTGAATCTTTCTCTGTTGACATCAGTGTCATTCAACTCCCCGCCAGTGCATACACAGAAACTCTCGCAGTAGTTTCATAGAGGGATCAGGTTAAATAAACACTGTTGTGTAAATAGTACAGTAGATGCCCTAAACTTTTATCAAACGATACTGAATACTTTCATGGCCGGTTTCACAGACACTTTAAGCCTGGTTCTGAATATGATTTAACATGTGTCCTTACTTTATTAAGGAGTACTATGATGGGATGTGGCTGATGTTTTAGGAGCCAACTGAAACCTATTGTTGTGTCCTCTCCGGTTGATCCATGGGTATTCATCACAAAGAGAAGTTTCCGTTTTTCATTCACATGCAATCTTTGTGAGGAGGAGACAAAAGGAACTATAGGCTAGATTCTTTCTCCTAGGTGGCCTTGGATTTGTGTTTGTTTGGAATGCAGGGTCTGAGCATGAGGATTTTAGTCCTTCAGTCTGATCAAAGAAAGACTGTTAATTACAGATTGGTTGTGTCCACATTTTACATCCTATTCAAATGGTGCATTACTTTTTTTCTATAGCCCCATGGACCCTGGTCAAAAGTACACTACATAGGGAATAAGATGTAATTTGGGACTTAACCATCCACTGTGGTTATTAGTATAGATGGAATTGTCCCTGGACTGGCTGACGTTCATGAGCTAGCTATTAGAGGACCTAGCTACACCCGACTGCACAGAGTTTCATGCTAAGGCTGAAAAGGCCCCAATTGGTACCAAATAAATATGTACTGCATACATTAATTGCATCATCAAAGATACTTTATTGGCATTGGGATGCTTTTAGTTTTCCTTAAACTTCTAGTCTGAAAAACATTTGTTTCTCTTTCATACAGCATGCAAGAACACAATGGAACGAAAATAGCCATCACTGCACAGAGAACTAGCTAGCTAATTAATTATCCTCTGTGGATTGCAGTTTTGCTTTAAATGGCAATGCTTCCTCCAGGGCATTTTCACTGTTGATATATCATTTCCATAAGCTCCCTTTAAATGTAGTCTTTAACTCAGATCCAGATGAGTTTTGTGCTGTAAACTGCTGTAAAACATGGACTAACGACGCCTTGAATTGGCCTCTATTCATCAACCCTAATTGTTTTTGTGAATAATTCTCCCTGGTCTGGACTCCATTACGTCGTCATATTACATTACTGTTATTTCGTCAAGCAGAGAGCCTAGTGCTTTCCTTTGCCTAATGTTTGACTTGTCATTGTTTCCCTGATATATTCCGTAACATCCCTTTGATTTCCAGTGTTTCTGTGTGTCAGTGGTTTTGGGCGAGCTTGCCATCTTCTATACTTTGCAACTGAATCTCTTCCATTTTTTTCTCTTTTCCTTGCCTTGACATTATGCATCCATATCTGAACGTGGGCCTCAAGTTATTATGTAAACGCTACATTGACTCATAGTACATCATGTATGGTAAGTGGAGGCACATAAAGCACAAGTCAGCACAAGATGATACAAGCACCACCATTCTTCATACTAGCTAGCTGATGAACCATAGCTAATGTGTTTCTTTCTAATGAACTTGAGCCGGTGGGACAAACGGGGGCATACAGTACTTAGAGTAGGGTGAGCAGTGACCACATGTCCCGGATTGTGTGGGACAGTCCCGAATTTTGTCCCTTTGTCCCACATCCTGCAACCAAACAATCATGTCCCGCATTTGATCAACAAATTCAAACGCCACTCATTTAGAAAAAAAGTTGATCTGTCCCGTATTTGGGTCAGACATTCTGACCTGTCTCTCACGTTGCGCTTATGACAATATACACTATACAGTTGAAGTCGGAAGTTTACATACACCTTAGCCAAATACATTTAAACTCAGTTTTTCACAATTCCTGACATTTAATCCAAGTAAAAATTCCCTGTCTTGGGTCAGTTAGGATCACCACTTTATTTTAAGAATTTGAAATGTCAGAATAATAGTTGAGAGAATGATTTATTTCAGCTTTTATTTCTTTCATCACATTCCCAGTGGGTCAGAAGTTTACATACACTCAATTAGTATTTGGTAGCATTGCCTTTAAATTGTTTAACTTGGGTCAAACGTTTTTGGTAGCCTTCCACAAGTTTCCCACAATAAGTTGGGTGAATTTTGGCCCATTCCTCCTGACAGAGCTGGTGTAACTGAGTCAGGTTTGTAGGCCTCCTTGCTCGCAAACACTTTTTCAGTTCTGCCCACAAATTTTCTACAGGGTTGAGGTCAGGGCTTTGGGATGGCCACTCCAATACCTTGACTTTGTTGAACTTGAGCCATTTTGCCACAACTTTGGAAGTATGCTTGGGGTCATTGTCCATTTGGAAGCCCCATTTGCGTCCAAGCTTTAAATATACCCACAGAATTTTCCTTCCTCATGAAGCCATCTATTTTGTGAAGTGCACCAGTCCCTCCTGCAGCAAGGCACCCCCACAACATGATGCTGCCACTCCCGTGCTTCACGGTTGGGATGGTGTTCTTCGGCTTGCAAGCATCCCCCTTTTTCCCCCAAACATAACGATGGTCAATATGGCCAAACAGTTCTATTTATGTACTATTTTGTACGAAAAGTATGATCTTTGTCCCCATGTGCAGTTGCAAACCGTAGTCTGTCTTTTTATGGCGGTTTTGGAGCAGTGGCTTTTTCCTTGCTAAGCGGCCTTTCAGGTTATGTCGATACAGGACTTGTTTTACTGTGGATATAGATACTTTTTACTTTCTCCAGCATCTTCACAAGGACCTTTGCTGTTGTTCTGGGATTGATTTGCACTTTTCGAACCAAAGTACGTTCATCTCTAGGAGACAACGCGTCTCCTTCCTGAGCGGTATGACGGCTGCATGGTCCCATGGTGTTTATACTTGCGTACTATTGTTTGTACATATAAACGTGGTACCTTCAGGCATTTGGAAATTGCTCCCAAGGATGAACCAGACTTGTGGAGGTCTACAATTCTATTTCTGAGGTCTTGGCTGATATCTTTTGATTTTCCCATGATGTCAAGAAAAGAGGCACTGAGGTTGAAGGTAGGCCTTGAAATACATCCACAGGTACACCTCCAATTGACTCAAATTATGTCAATTAGCCTATCAGAATCTTCTAAAGCCATGACATCATTTTCTGGAATTTTCCAAGCTGTTTAAAGGCACAGTCAACTTAGTGTATGTAAACTTCTAACCCACTGAAATTGTGATACAGTGAATTATAAGTGAAATAATCTGTAAACAATTATTGGAAAAGTTACTTGTGTCATGCACAAAGTAGATGTCCTATCTGACTTGCCAAAACTGTAGTTTGTTAAGAAGAAATTTGTGGAGTGGTTGAAAAACGAGTTTTAATGACTCCAACCTAAGTGTAACTTCCGACTTCAACTGTATATACAAATGTATGTGGACACCCCTTCAAATGAGTGGATTCAGCTATTTCATCCACACTTGTTGGTGACAGGTGTATATAATCGAGCACACAGCCATACACTCTCCATAGACAAACATTGTCAGTAGAATGGCCTTACTGAAGAGCTCAGTGACTTTCAACGTGGCACCATTATAGGATGCCACCTTTCCAACAAGTCAGTTTGTCAAATTTCTGCCCTGCTAGAGCTTCCCCGGTCAACTATGTGCTGTTATTATAAAGTGGAAACATCTAGGAGCAACAATGGCTCAGCCACGAATTGGTAGGCCACACAAGCTCACAGAACGGGACCGCCGAGTGCTGAAGCACGTAGCGCATAAAAATCGTCTGTCCTCGGTTGCAACACCCACTACCGAGTTTCAAACTGCCTCTGGAAGCAGTGTCAACACAAGAACTGTTCGTCAGGAGCTTCTTGAAATGGGATTCCATGGCCGAGCAGCCGCACACAAGCCAAAGATCACCATGCGCAATGCCAAGCGTCGGCTGGAGTGGTGTAAAGCTCGCTGCCATTGGATTCTGCAGCAGTGGAAACGCGTTCTCTGGAGTGATGAATCACGCTTCACCATCTGGCAATCCGACGGAAGAATCTGTGTTTGGCAGATGCCAGGAGATCGCCACCTGCCCCAACGGTAAAGTTAGGTGGAGGAGGAACAATGGTCTGTGGCTGTTTTTCATGGTTTGGGATAGGCCCCTTAGGTTCAGTGAAGGGAAATCTTAACGCTACAGCATACATTCTAGACGATTCTGTACTCCCAACTTTGTGGCAAAGGTTTGTTTCAGCATGACAATGCCCCCATGCACAAAGCGAGGTCAATACAGAAATGGTTTGTCGATCTGTTGATGAACTTGATTGACCTGCACAGAGCCCTGACCTTAACCCCATCGAACACCTTTGGGATGAATTGGAACGCCGACTGCGAGCCAGACCTAATCGCCCAACATCAGTGCCCTACTTCAGTAATGCTCTTGTGGCTGAATGGAAGCAAGCCCCGCAGCAATGTTCCAACATCTAGTTGAAAGCCTTCCCAGAAGACTGGAGGCTGTTATAGCAGCAAAGGAGGGATCAACTCCATGTAAATGCCCATGATTTTAGAATGAGATGTTCGACGAGCAGGTGTCCACATACTTTTGGTCATGCAAGATGAGAGGTAGGCGTCAACCAATCACATTTCTCAAATCTTTCCGGGTTACGTTCCAGCTAAATTTGGAGGTCAGTCAGGACAACTACTTACAAAAAGTGTGCTTCTGATGAAGACCTACAGAAGTAACGTAAGTAAAGACTGTATTAGACTGAATAAATAAGGTAATTGCGTCAAACTTGTGAGTCTCTCCATGCTCATTATTTGCTCATTCAACATATTTGCTGCTACTAAACACAATATCCTTTTAATAGTCTCTCTTCCTAACTGTTTTACATTCCCTGAGACCAACCAGAAATGTTTCCTTGGACAAATATTCACAGATTAAAACAGTCACATGTGGTCTCTTGTTTTGCATCACCAAATTTAGCGTAAGGCAAAAGAGTAGGCTAGGTGTGCTTCAATTAGCTCGTTGGGTGCAGTGGGAGCAGGGGTGTAGTGCTGCTGGAGCGCACCGGAATGTCTCTCCGCCACTTCTCACAATGGTGCTCGTTTAGTAAAGTTAGATCAAAGCTGAATCAATGTCTCGCACAATCACATAATGATTCATTATATATTCTACATAACAGAAACAAATATAATAGCATAGTATAACGTTACTGTTACACCAAAAACAACACCCCGGCCTACTAACTGCTAGCTTGTTGGCCCCGGCCTACTATCTGCTAGCTTGTTAGCACCGGCCTGCTAACTGTCTGAATCGCCGTGTTCCCAGCCAGCCCAACCACTCACTGGACCCATGTTCACTTGGCTACGCATGCCTCTTTCTAATATCAACATGCCTCGTCCATTACTGTCCTGGTTAGTGATTACTGTCTTATTTCACTGGAGAGCCTCTAGCCCTGCTCAATATGCCTTAACCAACCATGTTGTTCCACCTCCTACATATGCGATGACATCACCTGGTTTAAACGTCTCTAGAGACTATATCTCTCTCATCATTACTCAATGCCTAGGTTTACCTCCAATGTACTCACATCCTACCTTACCTTTGTTTGTACACTATGCCTTGAATCTATGCTATCATGCCCAGAAACCTGTTCATTTTACTCTCTGTTCCGAACGTGCTAGACGGCCAGTTTGTATAGCCTTTAGCCGTACCCTTATCATACTTCTCCTCTGCAGTGCCTAGCTCCACTCCCACTCCCCAGGTGCTCTCATTTGTTGACTTCTGTAACCGTAAAAGCCTTGGTTTCATGCATGTTAACATTAGAAGCCTACTCCCTAAGTTTGTTTTACTCACTGCTTTAGCACACTCGGCCAAACCGGATGTCTTAGCCGTGTCTGAATCCTGGCTTAGGAAAACCACCAAAAACCCTGACATCTCCATCCCTAACTTTAACATTTTCCGCCAAGATAGAACTGCCAAAGGGGGCGGTGTTGCAGTCTACTGCAAAGATAGCCTGCAGAGTTCTGTATTACTATCCAAGTCTGTACCCAAACAATTCGAGCATCTACTTCTAAAAATTAACCTTTCCAGAAACAAGTCTCTCACTGTTGCCGCTTGCTACAGACCTCCCTCTGCCCCCAGCTGTGCCCTCGGCACCATATGTGAACTGATTGCACCCCATCTATCTTCTGAGCTCGTGCTGCTAGGTGACCTAAACTGGGACATGCTTAACACCCGGCCATCCTACAATCTAAGTTTGATGCCATCAATCTCACAAATTATCAATGAACCTACCAGGTACAACCCCAAATCCGTAAACACGGGCACCCTCATAGATATCATCCTAACTAACTCGCCCTCCAAATACACCTCTGCTGTTTTCAATCAAGATCTCAGCGATCACTGCCTCATTGCCTGCATCCGTAATGGGTCTGCGACCAAACGACCACCCCTCATCAGTGTCAAACGCTCCCTAAAACACTTCTGCGAGCAGGCCTTTCTAATCGACCTGGCCGGGGTATCCTGGAATGACATTGACCTCATCCCGTCAGTAGAGGATGCCTGGTTATTCTTTAAAAGTGCCTTCCTCACCATCTTAAATAAGCATGCCCCATTCAAAAAATGTGACAATCTGGACCCTCTCTTTCTAAAATTATCTGCCGAAATTGTTGCAACTCCTATTACTAGCCTGTTCAACCTCTCTTTTGTATCGTCTGAGATTCCCAAAGATTGGAAAGCTGCCGTGGTCATCCCCCTCTTCAAAGGGGTTGACACTCTAGACCCAAACTGCTACAGACCTATATCTATCCTACCCTCTCTTTCTAAGGTCTTCGAAAGCCAAGTTAACAAACAGATTACCGTCCATTTCGAATCCCACCGTACCTTCTCTGCTATGCAATCTGGTTTCAGAGCTGGTCATGGGTGCACCTCAGCCACGCTCAAGGTCCTAAATGACATCATAACCGCCATCGATAAGAGACATTACTGTGCAGCCATATTCATCGACCTGGCCAAGGCTTTCGACTCTGTCAATCACCACATTCTTATTGGCAGACTCGACAGCCTTGGTTTCTCAAATGATTGCCTCACCTGGTTTACCAACTACTTCTCTGATAGAGTTCAGTGTGTCAAATCGGAGGGCCTGTTGTCCGGACCTCTGGCAGTCTCTATGGGGGTGCCACAGGGTTCAATTCTCGGGCCGACTCTCTTCTCTGTATACATCAATGATGTCGCTCTTGCTGCTGGTGATTCTCTAATCCACCTCTATGCAGACGACACCATTCTGTATACTTCTGGCCCCTCTTTGGACACTCTGTTAACCTGTTAACTAACCTCCAGATGAGCTTCAATGCTGTACAACTCTCCTTCCGTGGCCTCCAACTGCTCTTAAATGCAAGTAAAACTAAATGCGTGCTATTCAATCGATCACTGCCCGCACCTGCCCGTCCGTCCAGCATCACTACTCTGGACGGCTCTGACTTAGAATACGTGGACAACTACAAATACCTAGGTGTCTGGTTAGACTGTAAACTCTCCTTCCAGACTCACATTAAGCATCTCCAATCCAAAATTAAATCTAGAATCGGCTTCCTATATCGCACCAAAGCATCCTTCACTCATGCTGCCAAACATACACTCGTAAAACTGACCATCCTACCGATCCTCAACTTCGGCAATGTCAACTATAAAATAGCCTCCAACACTCTACCCAACAAATTGGATGCAGCCTATCATAGTGCCATCCGTTTTGTCACCAAAGCCCCATACACTACCCACCACTGCGACCTGTATGCTCTCGTTGGTTGGCCCTCGCTTCATACTCGTCGCCAAACCCACTGGCTACAGGTTATCTACAAGTCTCTGCTAGGTAAAGCCCCGCCTTATCTCAGCTCACTGGTCACCATAGCAGCACCCACTCATAGCACGCGCTCCAGCAGGTATATCTCACTGGTCAACCCCAAAGCCAATTCCTCCTTTGGTCGCCTTTCCTTCCAGTTCTCTGCTGCCAATGACTGGAACGAACTGCAAAAATCACTGAAGCTTGAGACTCATATCTCCCTCACTAGCTTTAAGCACCAGCTGTCAGAGCAGCTCACAGATCACTGCACCTGTTCATAGGCCATCTGTAAACAGACCATCTATCTACCTCATTCCCATACTGTAAAATTGCTATGCTTTATCTTGGCCAGGTCGCAGTTGCAAATGAGAACTTGTTCTCAACTAGCCTACCTGGTTAAATAAAGGTGAAATAAAATAAATACATAAATAAAAAAGGGTCTGGGTTTGAACCTCTTTAAGGACGTATTGTGGGAAAAGATTGTAAACACATACATGCTTCTTATAACAAGTCTTACAATGCATTATACTGTAAGTACATCATAATGCATTACACCTGCAGGCTTTCAATAAAGTGATACCAGATTATTCAGGGCCCAATGTGACCTGGCGTTGGTTGAGGTGATGGATGAGGTGTGTAGTCACCACCTGTCCCTTGTTACTGTTTGACAGGAGGACATTAACCCTCTCCTTAGTTCGCCCTCAGACAGAGTCACAGGTCGAGACTAGCTGTCATGATTGATTAGGAATGCTCTAGACCAGGGTCGTTCAACCCTCCTACAGGAGAGCTACCTCTCTTGCAGGCTTTTGCTCCAACCCAATCTAATCACATCTGATTCTACTAATTAGCTGCTCACCAGGACCTTGATGAGCTGAATCAGATGTGTTGCAGTAAGGTGGGGTTTGATATAAAGCCGACGTACCCAGTAGCTCTCCAGGAGAAGTGTTGGCCTCATCTGATCTAGCGGACCACAACACTGCCCTCTAGAACCCTGTGAACATAGCAAACATAGCATGGGAATGATTCAGATGCGGAACTGAGTCATCTTATTGGATGTCCTCTTAACATCTCAGGTTGTATTCTAATATCTGAAGCTGTATTTGAACGTCTGAAGTTGTATTCCGAGGTCTGAAGTTGTATTCCGAGATCTGAAGTTGTATTCCGAGGTCTGAAGTTGTATTCTACTGTCTGAAGCTGTATTCTAAAGTTTGAAGTGGCATGATGCCCTGAGGGTGGTTGAGAAAATAGACTGGCAGACAGAGGGATGGGGTTGTTGTTGGTAAATATTTCAGAGTAACTCTGAAGTATGCCAAGACGTATCAGAACTATTACGGAAATAGCTAATTATTGTTTACGAAACTATTGTTTAGCTATTTGCTGAAGGTTGTTTTTCCACTTAGAGAAGTTATCTATTAGAGACTTAAAGTTATTTACAGATGTTTGTCTTGTTCTGGTCCGATGGTTTCTCTTCATACATTCACCAGATCCATTTCAAACAGGCTGTGTGTGTCCCAAATGGCACCCTATTTCCTACTGTCCCAAATGGCACCCTATTTCCTACATAGTGAACAACTTTTGACCAGAGCTCTGTGGGTCCTGGTCAAAAGTAGTGCACTATATATGGCATGGGGTGCCATTTGGGACGTAGGCAGTATTCCCTGAAGGGAAAATCCAATTATCTGCTTACTGGTTTCCCTAAAATCCAACTCCCTGGGTGATCCAGGGTGGGAAAGCTCTAATTCATGCCCATTTCAGAGCCTGCAGTTGGGCTTACAGCTGGGGCACAGGCCCTTTGGGTGGGGTTTCCTGGGTGTGCCATTCTGAAGGGTTTTAGGGGATGCTGTGTCTATATTATCCAAAATGGTTTCCACCCAATTGTCCTCCAAATGAGGGCAGGGTAAACTGACATTCCCTCTTCCAACTCAATTCAAAATGACTTGATTAGAATTGTATTAAGAATGCCATTTATTCTTCATAGATGCTACTTCTGTGTATAATTTACCTTGTTCCTCTCTGCTTTGATGGCAGCTACACAGTCATGTGATGACGGTGTAGTTATTTCTGAGCTGTTCTTTTCGTGGAATCCTCCAAATGAATAAATAAATCATGACAAGCCCGTACAACACCACCGACTGTAGTTTGAAAATGTCAGATGCTTAAAGGCTCAATTCATGTCCGTCAAGGCTAAACATGTTCGGTTGGAACAATTAACTGACTGATTGGTTAATAGATAATGCTGTAGGCCTAACGATTTTATCTGCGAAATGTGATTTCCAGGCTAAGTTCTTCTCTAAAGCTGCTCTTTCATTTCAGAAGATGTTGACTTGACGCATGATTACTTTGCTGCAGATTGTCGAATTGGGTCATTCTGTTACGAATATGAGATGTTCCATCAACAAATATGATGGATATAGACTGAATACCGAATGCTGCTGATCTAAAATCAAGCCAGCTGTGTTTTTTGAGGGGCGATGCAGATTTGAAGCAGCATTTTCAGTGCTCTCAGGCATTA
Source organism: Salmo trutta (assembly GCF_901001165.1). Taxonomy (NCBI): domain Eukaryota; kingdom Metazoa; phylum Chordata; class Actinopteri; order Salmoniformes; family Salmonidae; genus Salmo; species Salmo trutta. The sequence continues at coordinate 24,724,642 of NC_042958.1, forward strand.
CAGAGCCCTAATCACAGGGTTTGAGAAGATGTCTCGTCTGTGGCTCTTAGCCTACGTATGGGAAGCATCAACCGAGCCTCTCCAGGGAGAAGTGTAATTTTGACAAGAATCATGTGTTATTAATGAACAGTAACTCTCTCCCTGCCGATGAATACAGTGATTTCACATAGTATTTAGACCAACATGTGTCTCTTAACCCTCTATCATAGCTCTTCAGTAGGTGCAACGTGAAGGTAGCAAGCTGACCCCTATGGCTTACCGTAGATGTAAAACACAAGAGGACCAAACTCTAGACTCATTAACTAGGTCAGACAAACCATATCCAGGTCCTGTGTGTCCCCTTTGTCCTCCCAGAATGCTTTGTGCTAGTCCAGACCTGCCACACTGCCCACCAGTCTCACTAATGATGACAGATCCTTTTTCCACACACCCAAACTAGTCTTCCCACTGTCACTTCACACAAACTGGTTCTTCAATGTCTTGAGGTGTCTCAGGTTCTGTATATGACCATGTGACCAAAGCTATACCCGACTACTGTCTGGATCATTCATAGCAATACTGTATTTTGCCATTATGTCCTTTATAGATAGAAACATGCAGTCCAATATAAACTATAGTAGTAGCTATACTATACACTTTGTCTCTCCTCTTGGTGATACATTGCTGAGCAAAGTTCACCACAGCCACAGCTCCAACGAATAGTTAACATGCATTTATCTCTCACTATTTCAGTTCACACTGTTATTTCCCAGTAGTGTGGAAGGAGAGGCCTTGAGTGGCTCCAGACTCCTGATGTTATGTTTCGCAGTTTTGCGGTCTGATACAAATGACATAACCTTTTAAGCATCTCCCAGTAATGTACATATTAAGCAGTTTGTACTTTGTAGTTTGTGTACTTTAAACAGTAGTTTAAATGTCTATTTGAATGGTCCTTTAACAAGGTTATCTCTGTAGGAAACCTTCCCTGGGGATTGGTATGTCTTCATAGAACCCAGGGAATCCACTGCAAGGGAATTCAGTGTGTTTTGCTTAGGCAGCGTGACACTAGACTGTCAGCAGGTGTTAGGTGTCTCCTCTTTTCTGGTCAGCTCACATTTTCAACACAGTCCCGTGAAAGATGGACCACTGACAGACCTCGAAGGGACTTCCTCCTGTGTGTGTGTGTATGTGTGTATTCATGTGTGTGTGTGTCCACACATGACTTGTGTTGAACTTCAGTGATGGGAGACAAAAATCAATACAGTTACATATGGGGATATTCTTTTTGATGATATATCGTATCGTTTTGTCAATATCACAATATTATTTTTGTGCTAGTTGGCTGTACCTGCACCAAAACTCCAGTATTTTTCTTTCATAACTTGTTCTCCATCTTCTTAAATAGGGAGCCAATTTGTTTTCAGCTCTTTTACTTACTTGACTGATCCAAACTCGTTTTCTCATGGCTCTTTCTTGTCCTTCTGCAGCAGACATATGGTGAGCAATATCTTTGGAGATTAAATTCACAGTATCGAATCACGATACATATAGAATTGTGAGAATCGTCAGAATCGCAATACATATCGTATTGGCACCTAAGTTTTGTGATAATATCGTATCACGAGGTCCCTGGCAATTCCCAGCCCTATTGAACTTGTGCTAGAAGTCCATGTAAACATCCCTCAACCCCCAATATATTATTCTCTTGCAAGGAGCTGAGACAAGATATGGAGTGTTTTATAATGGTTAAACATTTTGTTATTCTACAATAATTGGACTACTCAGTCTAAACCAGGGAGAGCAACTGGCGGCCATGCGGCCCCCCTTTTGAAGGCCCTTGGATCAATTCCCCCTGATGCGAGTTAGGAATAGTTGACTACACAAGGTGCAATTTTGAGATTTTTTTTCTGTTATGTCAGTCACTGATAGTCAGTCAATTTGCTCATGTCAGCTAAAAGCTTTTAGATTGCTAAATTAGTTTAGCGGCCAGCTATCTAAACTACCATGGTTGAATTACCGGCCAAATCAAATCAAATGAAAGTTTATTTGTCATGTGCGCCGAATACAACAGGTGTAGACCTTACAGTGAAATGCTTACTTACAGGCTCTAACCAATAGTGTGAAAAAAAGGTGTATGTGTGTGTGTGTGTGTGTGTGTGTGTGTGTGTGTGTGTGTGTAGGTAAGTAAAGAAATAAAAGAACAGTAAAAAGACATTTGAAAATAAGAGTAGCAAGGCTATATACAGATACCGGTTAGTCAGGCTTATTGAGGTGGTATGTACATCTAGGTATGGTTAAATTGACTATGTATATATGATAAACAGAGAGTAGCAGTAGCGTAAAAAGAGGGGTGAGGGGTTGGCGGGTGGTGGGACACAATGCAGATAGCCCGGATAGCCAATGTGCGGGAGCACTGGTTGGTCGGGACAATTGAGGTAGTATGTACATGAATGTATAGTTAAAGTGACTATGCATATAAGATAAACAGAGAGTAGCAGGGGGAGGGCACACAATGCAAATAGTCCGGGTAGCCATTTGGTTACCTGTTCAGGAGTCTTATGGCTTGGAGGTAAAAACTGTTGAGAAGCCTTTTTGTCCTAGACTTGGCACTCCAGTACCGCTTGCCATGCGGTAGTAGAGACAACAGTCTATGACTGGCGTGGCTGGGGTCTTTGACAATTTTCAGGCCCTTCCTCTGACACCGCCTGGTGTAGAGATCCTGGATGGCAGGCAGCTTTGCCCCAGTGATGTACTGGGCCGTACGCACTACCCTCTGAAGTGCCTTGCGGTCGGAGGCCGAGCAGTTGCCGTACCAGGCAGTGATGCAACCGGTCAGGGGGACCATATTAGTTTTGTTAGTTAGTCTCACACAGATATCATATTAAAAACTGAAAACATTTCTCTACACCCTATGGCAAAATGTGTAGAATTGCATGAAATTAGTAATACAATTGCGAAATCTTCTCTCCACCCATGGCAAAATCTGTAGAATTGCAGCCACCCTGCTTTAAAACCGCAACATATTCTTTATACCCCATGGCAAAATCTGTAGAATTGCAGCAAGCCTGCTTTAAAACCGCAACATATTCTTTATACCCCATGGCAAAATCTGTAGAATTGCAGCAAACCTGCTTTAAAACCGCAACATTTTCTTTATACCCCATGGCAAAATGTGTAGAATTGCAGCAAACTCACTTTAAAACCGCAACATATTCTCTATACCCCATGGCAAAATGTGTAGAATTGGATGAAATTAGATGGATGTGGCTACACAGACCTGCGAGCAACTGCGGCCCCTCATGATGAGTTCAGTTTTTTTGTGGCCCCACCCCCATCAAGGTTACCCATCCCTGATCTAAACCTTCGAAACACTGGTTCAGCCAGTTTCATGTTGTAACCTTCTAATCCAAAATCTGTCAATCCCAGATGTTACTCAACTCACCCTCCTCTTTAGAAGGAATGTCTTAGCCACCCTCAGATGTTAAAGGGTTTCAGGAACCAGTTACAAGCAGTTCAAAAACTGCAGCTGTCCTTAGAGCAGCAGCGCCAAACCTGAATACCTCTATTGAAGAAAGTCTGGATGTCTAAGTCGATGAAATGCTCTGCCTTTTACAGCAAGCACTGCTGAAACATAGTCTAGGCTACATCATGCCAAAGAAAACGTTATATATTTGTGTAAATTCAGGTCTCGTAATTGATAGATAAGTCAGCTTTCAGCACACAGGGTTTTACATGGTGGTGAAGTGAACTATACAATCTCCATGGGTTGTTTGCTTTCACTGCCACCTAGCCAGCCTCCCCTTCACTCAACAAGCCGGTCTTAACACCCTATCTCACCCAACACCACCAACACATTCACACAACCCGGCTGGCCACTGCCAGGCTGGATCCATTGTACTAGAGCCAGCCCCAGGAGAGGCCCTGTACTGGGCCCGGGGGCAGGGGCTGTTGTCTGTAGCCTGTGTGGGCACTGGGCACCTCTTTATCTAGCCATATTGAGAGGATGGCTCGGTGCCCAGGCCCCGGCCCCAGTGTAGTGGTGCTAAATGGAGACTAGTGTTGTGGTGATGGGTAGCCCAGGGCTGCTGAGCTGCTGGGGGCTTGAAGCAATGTGGCTCTCCCTCTCCTTCTCTCCCTCTCCCACTCCCTCTCTTCCTCTCCTTCTCATACTCCTTCATTCTCTCCCTTCCCCTCTCCTTCTCCCTGGTCCCTGCCTTTAGGGGAGTGCATCAATGGGTCTTCACCCAACATGAGTCGACTTTAGGTGCAGCCAAAAATCACAACAATGATTCTCAAGAAGATGACTCTCACCCCTAGCTGTCTTTTCTCCCTCACATCCATTACACACTGGTGGTCCTAAAGGGAGATTGATGGTGGCTGTCTTCCATCATCCTCTGACTTTAATGGGGGTAGCAGCCACAGTTAAGGGAGCAGTGGCTAGACAGCGTCAAGACAGATACTAGCAGCTCTTTTTATCTGGGCCTGGCTGGCATTGCCTGGGCTGGCTGTGGATTTCTCCTGAGGGAGAAAGGTTTTGTGAGAAAATGTGACAGTTTACGTCCCAAATGGCACCCTATTCCCTATTTAGTGCATTACTTTGGACTAGAGCCCTATGTGCCCTAGTCAAAACGAGTGCACTTTGTAGGGCAAAGGGTGCCATTTGGAAGGCAGACTTTGTGATTCTGGGATTGTCATGTTTCCCAGGGGGGGAAGGATGGAGCAGGTTAGCGTTTTTCATCATGAATCTTGTTCTGGAGGCAGCTCTGCAGAGTGGTCACAAGCCAACCCGAACCTTATGCACACTGCAAGGAAGGAGGGATGTACGAATTGGAGAAAGAATTGGTGAGAGACAAAAACAGAATGAATGGAATTGAATAGGCAGTAGTGTGAAGGCTGGTACCATGGTCAGAGAGAGGCATGTGTGTTTTATCATTCAACCTTGTGTCAAGGATCAACAGCTTTACAAATTACTTATAGGTGATGTGTGTGTGTGTGTGTGTGTGTGTGTGTGTGTGTGTGTTTCTTAAGTGACATAATTTTCTCCTGTCACAGCTGTAATTGGGTCCCTAACTCAACACAGAGCTCATCAGATTGAACCTTGTACAGCCCCTGCCTCGTTCTTTCTCTTTTTCACTCATTTTTTTGTTGTTCTCTCTCTCCATATCTCCTCTGGCCTTTCACACAACTACACACTTGAAAACATTCTTTGTGTCTTTGCTTAAACAGTCAAGAGGAACAGCTGTTGTAACAGTGACTACCCACTGGGCACAGACATCAATTCAATGTCTGTTCCACGTTGGTTCAACTTCATTTCACTGAAATTACTTGGAAACAACATTGATTCAACCAGTGTTTGCCCAGTGGGTATTCTTGTTTTCTTTTTTGGCGTCTGTCCAAAGTCATTTTTTGTTTGCATGGAAATCTTTGGTTTGAATGAATGTATTTATGATAATTAAATATGCATTGAATGTATCTCACAGTAGCATTCATAGCTAAGTGATCTCTTACGCTGTCTATTCTCTCGTCTCTGCCTTTGGCTCTCTTGTGTATCTTTGACTTTTTCCTTATTAAGTTTAAGGAGTATATTTTCCTAAAATGATCCCTGTAATCTCCGTTTGTGTTTTTCACTAGCGCCGACTGTCGTCTATACAGCCGATTTCACACTAATTTTCAGAAGGGGACTTTTTCCAATTCATTTGACTAGGCTACTTTTTTACAATTTGCGAGTCACTAAAAAAGTCAACTGAGCCCTCTCCCGTTAGAATGAACGATATGCATCTTCTAGCGATCTATTGACAGGACAGGCGCTTGTTAGTCACAAAGTGAGCGATGACAGGGAAAGTGCTGGTTTGGCAATCTACTGTCTGTCCTGACTCCTGGTACCTGAGTGTGTGTGTTTTGTACGCTGTGGTTGCAGTGGAATTTCTTTACACGGAGGGAGAGAGCATGGCCCTTCATGGTCTATGAGTCAATTTGGACGTCCCATATAATGTGGTAACGATGAGTCGATATCCACTTAGCCTATTGTTTTCCGGCACATGCATTTATTATCTTCAGAAGTTTCATATGCAGCCACGAAGTTCTGGCGCATAGGCTTACTGTGATTTGATTGGCGAACAGCAAGCTGGACTAGTATATAAAAGGTGTTTAGCTGACTGAATAAAGTCTGTCTCATAAATCCTTGCCATTCATAAATCATACAACGTACTTATATCTCCATGGTATCGATTCAGGACATATGTCCACCAAGGTAAAGTTGGTTTTATATTCACACATTCGGACATTCAATAGACATTCATCAGACATTCAACAGACATTCAACAGACATTCAACAGACATTCATTAGACAATCATCAGACATTCAACAGACATTCAACAGACATTCATCAGACAATCATCAGACAATCAACAGACATTCAACAGACATTCAACAGACATTCAACAGACATTCAACAGACAATCATCAGACAATCAACAGACATTCGCCAAAATCCATTTAAAATGGTAAAAATCAATAACTAATTAATTGATTGTCACAGAAACATAAAAATAGATATGGTTTATTCTGTAAATGTCTAGCATACTTTTTCAACCTTTGTTTTGAATGAAAAATCCAGTTTTGATTTGATGGAAATACATAAAATCTTTAAAATGCAATTTAAAGCTGTATAAATCAATAACTAATTCACCGTTTGTCACAGAATCAAACTAGATATTATTTATTCTATACATGTCTAGCATACTTTTACAACCTTTGTTTTGAATACAATTTCCAGTTTTGATTTGATAGAAATACATAAAATCTATAAGATGCCATTAAAAGCGGTATAAATCAATAACTAATTCACCGTTTGTCACAGAAACATCAAACTATGTATGATGATTTATTCTAGCATACTTCACAACCTTTGTTTTGAGGAGAAATTCCAGTTTTGACTTGATAGAAATACAGAAAATCTTTAAAATGCAATTTAAAGCCGTAAAAATCAATAAATAATAGAGGGCATGTAGTCTATCAAATCTTTATTTCTATCAAATCAAAACTGGAATTTTTCCTCAAAACAAAGGTTGTAAAAGTATGGTTTTTGCGACTGCACTTGAAGAAACTTTCAAAGTTCTTGAAATTGTCCGGATTGACTGACCTTCACGTCTTTAAGTAATGATGGACTGTCATGGAATTAAGGCATTAAAATGTACCAGAAGCCACCAAACTAGTGCTTGTTTGGCAAAAATCTTAACTATAGAAAGATAGATGGACAGGCAGACAGTCAAACAGACAGAAAAGGCAGGTTTTTCTGTGGGCATAATAAGCAGGTTTTGAATGAAATGGTGCAGACAGTTGAACTCTGCTTGGGAGCATGTTTCAGTCACATCTCCTTGACTGTCTCTTCTGAGCTCTGAGACTCAAGCTTTCTCTAACCCTGTATGGCATGTTCAACGTGATTCAGTCTTCCCTCACTCTCTGTATGTCTGTTAGCCATGATGACAGGTCGTGTTGCCAAGCATCTGTCACCAACCTTATCGAACTCCAGCAAAGCCCCGTGGCAGTTCCAAGTTTGCTCTTAACACCAGAGCTCACAAATAGAGGTTGGAAACCCAGAGAAGTATTGAAGAAACAATACTCACATACTCCATAGGATTAAAGATAGCTCAGTAAATGTCTCCTTCTCTCTCTCCCCTTACAAAATGTGTAGTTTCACATTAACTTAAATTTCACGTGACACCATATTTTCACATGTATTAAATGTAGAATTCACATGTTAACACCACCTTTTCACATGTGAGAAGACATGTTTTCACCTCATGTGAATTGCAATGCATGTGAAATTTGCGGTTTCACGTGTGAAAAACATCATTTGAAAATCTCATGTTCATATGTGGAATTGCAAGGTAACATGTAAAAAAACAGTCACGAAAATCAAACTGCATTTTACATGTAAAAACGCAACATGTGAAAATATAATTAGCAGTTTTACATGTAAGAAATATTCACAGGTGAAAATCTAACTTTCACATGTGAAATTCCAATTTCACATGTGGTGGTGAAATAGTGTTATTCTCCTCACATGTGAAAAGGTAGTGTTAACATATTGAGGCTCCCGAGTGAAGCAGCGGTCTAAGGCACTGCATCTCAGTTCTAGAGGCGTCACTGCAGATGTCAATATCGGGTGTATGAGAGGCGAAGTCAGGTGCAGGAGAGAGGCGAAATGTAACCAAGCGCACTTTATTATAGTTCCAAAACACGAGAGCACTACATAAATCAAAATGCGCTCAAAACCACGGAACAAAAGTAAAGCGCATAAATCAAACACCACGAAAAACATGAAACAATTACACACAAAACATGATGGAAACAGAGGGTTAAATACAAGTAGATTGATTGGGGAAATGATAACCAGGTGTGTATGGAAACAAGACAAGACAAATGGATAATAGAAAAATGGAGCGGCGATGGCTAGAAAGCCGGTGACGTCGATCGCTGAACGCCGCCCGAACAAGGAGAGGAGCCGACTTCGGCGGAAGTCGTGACAGCAGACCCTGGTTCGTTTGCGGGCTGTATCACAACCGGCCGTGATCGGGAGTCCCATTGGGCGGCGCACAATTGGCCCAGCGTCGTCCGGGTTAGGGAAGGCCGGGGTAGGCCTCCTCACCTGTACTTAATTGACTTACCTAGTTACATTTTTTATATATATATTATTTTAATTTCTGTCTCCTTATTTATCTTGTTTAACATTTTTTATCTTGTTTAACATTTTAAAACATTTTATGTAACATTTTTCAAGTGATTTGTTCAAAACCACATGTTTTTCACATGTTCTTTGCACATGTTATTTTCTTTGTTTTTGTAACGGTCTCTTTCTCTCTCTCTCTCTCTCTCACTTCACTGACCCCTCTTTTCGAGTCTTCACTCACTCTTCTGCTTGGTTCCCCTTTTGAAGTGTATTTCCTGTATGAGACGTGTGCTTCCTGTCCAGGGGTCATTGAGCACTTCCTGAAGTATGACACAGTCTGCTTTATGAGTCCGTAGGGAGATAAAGCACAGGGCTAATATTACACCAAACACATGCCAACAATCTCTGTTATTGAGCTTTTCTCATCAAAAACTGAAAGCACTCATTTTAAAAGCCATTCATGCATTCCTGCTGTATATTATGTGCGTGTCCCATGTGGCACCCTATTCCTTATGTAGTGCACTACTTTTGACCGGAGCCCTATGGGTGCAGGTCAGAATTAGTGAACTAAGTAAGGAATAAGGTATCAGTTGAGACGTTGGCTTTGTGTTTTGTGTACCAGTATCTATTATCTTGTAGTAGATATCGCTATTCACTATAAGTTTGTACTGCATCATGCAGTGACTAGGCTTAAGTTGACAGCATGCACTTATTTCTAAGCTTTTAGTTGTGGGCGACCTGAGTTAGACAAGCGTGATGTAGGTGAGTTCTCATGTTACAAGGAGCTTGGTCTGGCTTGCTTTGGTTATAAAAGCAACGGGATCGGCAGGATTAAAGTGGGCCCTGTATCTGGGTGAATTCACATGAAACACCCACACACCCACACTGAAGGCTCAGCACGGTTTTTACCCATGAAGGTATATTTTTTGTTGGTATGATGTCATAGCCTGCCTGTCCCTCTGCTAGTTCCATATTTTGCAGATGGGTCTTGTCTTAACAGAGAGCCATTATTTCATGCAAAACAATAATGAGAAAGACGATGGCTTAACATGAGATACTCAGCACATTGTGTTTTTCTTTCCCATTCTACCATGCCACTGCTTGTCTAAGCATTCGGTTATTATGAACAGGTAAAGCATATTATAAGCTTGTTCTGAAGCTGCCGAGGCATAAACACACCTCACAAAAGACTGGGCTTCCGTCCCACTCAGGGAACAGAAACAAACGCTCCAAGCATTAGAGCTTTTTCTTTTTCACATTCATCCTCCTCTTTTCAGACTGACTTCTATTCTCCTTTGTGTACATAAATATCTTGTGTTATGATTCTACTGCTTTACTGTTACTTTTACTTTTCTCTCTCTTAGGCCTCTCTTTCTTCATTTCTCTCTCTCTCTCTCTCTCTCTCTCTCTCTCTCTCTCTCTCTGTCTCTCTTTGTCAGTCGGTCCGACGTTGGTGCTTGTGATATCTGGCCGTGTGCCCGGTGCTCTCTTGGCAGCCACCTTAGGAACAGGCCTCTTTCTCCCGGTCTCTCTATCTGTGTGTGTCTGTTGGAATGGCTTTATTTATTCTAACACAGATTATGTGGATTCAGGGTATTCGGAGGACACGATGGTCTGCAGATGATGTGGTAAACATGTAGCTACAGTGTCTCAGCTTAGACATGTTTTATATTCCAAGCAATGCTACTTTGAAATTCAAAATACCACTTTGGATTTGATGCCTCCACAGCTACGGTGTCGTAACAAAGATACATCCAAGCTCTTAGTGAACTGACATTCTCTCTACATGTCAAATTGGAGGCAAATAACATTAGGAGAACAAAGCTTTTATGCCTGATGTGACAGTCTACAAATAGACTCTCTTCTTGAGCTAGTCTGTGCATGTGATGTGGTTGGTTTGTTATAGGACAGGCGAAGGATAGTGGTCTATACTCATGTATGATAGCATCAATACCTGGTAGACTGATACTGTAACTGTATGTTGTCTCCAGCATCTTCAGTAGGACCTAAGGGATTTAAAGGTCATTGATATGTATGACCACATGCATGGTTTATTTGATAAACAATACTGCAATTGAATTCACTCTCCTTCCTGGTTGAAACGTTTCATATTTTACGTCCTGGGTAAGATATGCTGCTAAAAACAAAGGTGTATTGTGGTTCTATATTTACTGTTTTTAATGTCCTCATGTGAACCCATTTTTGTTCTATTTGGCACCATTTCTTTTTTTTCTTTTTTTTCTCTCCCCAATTTCGAACTTGTCTCATCGCTACAACTCCCCAACGGGCTCGGGAGGCGAAGGTCAAGTCATGCGTCCTCCTAAGTGTGACCCGCCAAACCACGCTTCTTAACACCTGCCCAGTTAACCCAGAAGCACCAATGTGTCGGAGGAAACACTGTCACGCGAGGACCAAGTAAAGCACACCCGGCCAAACCCTCCCCTAACCCGGACGACGCTGGGCCAATTGTGCCCAGCGTCGCCCGGTTAGACCCGAGATCGCACCCGGGTCTGTAGTGACGCCTCTAGCACAGCGATGCAGTGCCTTAGACCGCTACGCTACTCGGGAGCCCCCAGCACCATTTCTTCTAACAATATGAAACGTATCGTGTATGCCTGTGAGGTGAAGTGAGTCATTTGTTTTATTCGTATGTCTGTAGCTGTAGTGGTTTCATTGGACTTACTTGGTAAACCTGTCAAGAAAAATACTGCAGTTTTAGAAGAATTATAAGCTGCAACTCGCTTAAACTCCTTTTCTCAGAGTACTTCTAACCGTGGCTACATGACTTGTTGCTCCTGGACTTATAAAGATTCAGCCTATGTGAAAATGAGCTAAGTTTACTGTGTCAACAAATGATGTCATGAGAACAATGAAGGTTGGAGGGAGGAAAGTACTGTGTTTGTGTCTGTCTTTTTGTGAGCTTGCGGTTCAAATGAAGCACTCTGAATATGTGAGGAAACAAGGATGCCACACCCCTGCCTCACACGGTTATACTCCTGAGACTCTGGAGGGATAGTGTTTCTCTCTCTCTCCCATTTACACACACACACACACACACTTTTGGTTATTTTTTGTTTTTTAAGAAACTAATTGACCCAACATCGGTTCAATTATTTGAATTCCATTTAGTTTGTTTTTTTCTGAGCTCAATGCACAGTTTCTATATAGATAAATCAGATCAAGCCCGAACTGTGCAATGTAGTAAGGAGTTGTAGTTTTGAACAGGCCAATATTCTACATAGTATAGCACAGGAAACATTGTAATTAAACACAATGACCATAATCCATTGCACGCCTACTTGTCCGGTTAATGCGGTGTGTGCAGACACAGAGGGATAGAGTGCAGTTGCTTTGAGGTATTTCTATCTGAAAATACATTATCTGAGTGATTGATAGTTGGTATTCAGCAGTCATAAAAGTATACCTTATTTACTTTGAAGAACTACTCAAATAGTGATTTTATCAGACAGCATAGGTAGCAACTCTATAGAGATGAGATGAGGACTTGAAATGAAATAATAAAGTCATCAAATAAAACAAATGTAATATACACAACAACTACCTTATTTTTAATCACATATTTCAATGTGAATAAATTATGTTTAGTAAGTGATTAGCAGTAATGGGCAGTCACTACCATCATGAGACTTTTATTCACTGTTTTATTATGTGTTCTTACAGCATTCAACCCACATAATGCATAGTATATTTAATGTTACATTTAAAAAAATAAAACCGAAATTGAAAAACCTTGATTATTTTATGATAATTGAACTGAAACCAAACTGACCTCAAAAAGCACTAATCGCTCAGCAGCGTTAACACATATACACACGCTCACACAGCCCTCTCATGGGACCACTTAAGCTCCATCCTTTGTGACTCACACAGGGCAGTGTCTTCCTCCAGTTAAAGCTTATTTTGACCCAGAATGCTGCTACAGGGTTAAGGTCAACTTCCCCCTTAACCAGACAGTGTGAACGGACCTCACTGGGAGAGTACTCTATGTATACTCTATAAACTAGCACTTAGCCTGGACTCACTGTTTAAGGTCAACATGGCAGGCAGTCTCAGTTGTAGCCTCACTTCTATACAGATTTCACGAAGCAATAGGAGGACAGGCTCATTGTAATCGCTGGAATGGTATAAATGGAACGGTATCAAACACATCAAGTATATGTAAACCACGTGTTTGACGCCGTTCCATTCATTCCATTCCAGCCATTATAATGAGCCCGTCCTCCTATATCGCCTCCCAACAGCCTCCACTGACGCCTACATTACTGAACATAGACAAATGATGTATGATGAAACTTATGTAGTTCAGAATTATTGAACAGCTTTATGAGAAATGTTAGCTGTAAGTATATTACTTTGTTTGACTTAGCCTTTAACCTGACCAATTTGGGTGGGTGTTCGTGCACATAAATTCGTAGTCTCTTGAGCTCTATGTGTCATACCCTCCATGTGCATCGTGGGCTGTTCTAAAACATTTTGTGATACACTCTAAACATGATGTTGCTTTTGGCTGATTTAATGCTACCATCTGTCGAGCATAACTTCATATGCTTATGAAATAATAAACAAAAGTGTAAATTGTGCTGACTGTAAGTAGTAGTAGAGCTTTGCTTGATTATGGTGCTCAACCAGTTTTATATCAACGTTTCCGAACTAGCTTGAAGGGCTAGCAGTAACTACCTCTCATATGCAAATAAGCATGCTAGTCAATTAGCCTACTTAGCCTCTTATTTGATATGTTCCATTGTCCTATCATATAGGCTCACATATTCAACTCTTGTGATCACCACATAGTGTGGCTTATGTTCCTATACAGTTTGTTACCTTTTATTCTGTGTATCAACTGTGTTGATTTGAATATGGAAAGAAGCTGGTGACATTAGACGCTGATCTAATAACAATTGGCCTACAGTGATACAATCCAAAATTGTCAAACCTCTACTTCACTGGAATGAGAAATGTTAGTCTCCCAGACATATTCTCCACTGTTTACATCCTGGGTTAGTCTTCATTGTGGACAACAGACTGTTCCATAGGAGCCTGTATCAGTTAAAGCTACTGATTACACGAGACCAACAAACATCTACAGGTTGCGCGTGCAAGTACCATTTGAGATGCAAAAATACCATCTGAGATGCAAGCGCTTCGAGGTTCGCAGACCACGCAGCGTCAGCACGCATAATCTACAGCTGGATACTTCTCATAGTATCCAGGCCTGTCTCTATTACTATTCCAAGGTTGAGGAGAAGACTGGCGCCTCAGTTCAGGGGTTTGGAACAGCTTGGATGTTGAGGCTAAAGTGTTCAGTTTGTAATATGACACCCCAACTCTCCTATAGGCTTACCACTCGTTCAAGGCTCTATAGTCTAGTGTGTGTATTTGCATAGGCTTGTTCAAAAATTAATATATGATCTTACAGTAAAGAGAAGGTAATGCATTTTGACATGTTATCGTCTCATGGCTAAGTCATGCTATCCTGCCTTCATCATGAGCCCTCTGAGTAGTTTTACATGCTACTCTACACAGGAAGTCTGTGTGAAGTGTGTGTAGAGCTCTACACATAGTCTCAGGATGTTAGCAATGGCTATCTGCTGCTGCCACAGACTGAATGTGAACGCAGCCTCAGGATGCTATCTATGGCTAACTGCTGCCGTCACAGACTGTATGTGAACGCAGCCTCAGGATGCTATCTATGGCTAACTGCTGCCGTCACAGACTGTATGTGAACGCAGCCTCAGGATGCTATATATGGCTAACTGCTGCCGTCACAGACTGTATGTGAACGCAGCCTCAGGATGCTATCTATGGCTAACTGCTGTCGCCACAGACTGTATGTGAACGCAGCCTCAGGATGCTATCTATGGCTAACTGCTGCCGCCACAGACTGTATGTGAACGCAGCCTCAGGATGCTATCTATGGCTAACTGCTGCCGCCACAGACTGTATGTGAACGCAGCCTCAGGATGCTATCTATGGCTAACTGCTGCCGTCACAGACTGTATGTGAACGCAGCCTCAGGATGCTATCTATGGCTAACTGCTGCTGTCACAGACTGTATGTGAACTCAGCCTCAGGATGCTATCTATGGCTAACTGCTGCCGCCACAGACTGTATGTGAACGCAGCCTCAGGATGCTATCTATGGCTAACTGCTGCTGTCACAGACTGTATGTGAACGCAGCCTCAGGATGCTATCTATGGCTATCTGCTGCCGCCACAGACTGTATGTGAACGCAGCCTCAGGATGCTATCTATGGCTAACTGCTGCCGTCACAGACTGTATGTGAACGCAGCCTCAGGATGCTATCTATGGCTAACTGCTGCTGTCACAGACTGTATGTGAACGCAGCCTCAGGATGCTATCTATGGCTAACTGCTGCTGTCACAGACTGTATGTGAACGCAGCCTCAGGATGCTATCTATGGCTAACTGCTGCTGTCACAGACTGTATGTGAACGCAGCCTCAGGATGCTATCTATGGCTAGCTTTTGCCACAGACTGTTTATGACCATTCACTGTGTGAACATAAGTAGCCTCAGGATGCTATCTCAGTATAGTTAGGGAGTGTAATGTCTTTTGGTCGCTGAACGAATGAGATAAGGATGGCAGTTTGATGGAGAAATTTATTACATAATCACATCAGGATAAATATGACCGCACCCATGAAAACACACACACACACACACACACACACACACACACACACACACACACACACACACACACACACACACACACACACACACACACACACACACACACACACACACACACACACACACACACAGGTCCCAGGGGAATGTTTAGGGTGCCCTGGCGTGCCTGGCCTGCTGCTAGTTTAGGAAGGTGATTTATGGTCTGTCACAGCTGGACTCTCTTCTCCTCACATTCCTTCACACTGGGTACACGGCTACTTCTTACACTCTCACACACACACACAACCTCAAGCTGAGTTCTCTAAGCTCTATTTTGTGAAGTTTTCATGTGTACCCAAGCCCCTACAACCACTGCACTTAAATCACTCGCAAAGCTTTTCTCAACGCAACAGTAATGCTTTAACTGACTTTAATTATGTACCATTATGGATCTGTTCAATGGGATCCTCATGTGATGTTAATGTGCTATTGAGCCTTCCTTCGTCCTAGCATCCTCTTCCCATGCTGGGCCATTATCCTCCCTCCCTGTGTTTCAGCCTGAGACCAGATGCTTATAGCTCTGCATGCAATGAGCTTCTGTGTGTTGTAGGGTTGTAGGGGCTTAAACAGAGTTGTAGTTGTGAAGAAACAGGACTTGATATTACTGTACATACAAATCCTCTACATACAAAGTGGTGATCCAAACATTAAAAAGAGGCGTGTGTGTTTATATGCATGTGTGCTTGTCTGAGCGCGCGTGTGTGTGTGTTCAAGCCTGTGTCTGTACGTGTATGTGGAGGATGTTGTCTGTGTCTCTCTCAGAGTACTGATGACTTTAGTAAATCTGCAGTAGTCTCCATCTTGGCACCGTGCTGTTGGCCTTGGGTTTGGAGAGGCTCCATGTAAATTGCCTGTAGGATTTGGAGTGGCACGTCATGTGCTGGGCTCTATTAACACAGAGGTCTTGTCTCAAATGGCACCCTATAGGCCCTGGTAAAAAGTAGTGCACTATAAAGGGAGTAGGGTGCCATTTGGGACTAAAGCAGACTGTGTGATGGTAATCCATACTGATCATCTCAGTCTCAGCTAGAGCCGGGCTGGCACATAAAGCAGGCCTGGGGATATTTAGAGAAAACCTCAGAGTTATGGCTGACCTCACTGACTCCAACTCTAGCCCCCTTTTCCAAATCTCTCTCTCTCTCCCTTTCCAAATCTCTCTCTCTCCCTCTCCCTCTCCCTCTCCCTCTCCCTCTCCCTCTCCCTTTCTCTCAGCTCAACTCTCAGGGGCTCAGTAGTTGATTTAAAGCTAGGCTAATTTCAATTTCCTCTCCCAAATTCTCCTGGATCTCTTCTGCAGTGGACGCAGGGATCTTTTGTGACTGGTCGTAATAGACTGAGACCCAGTGTGTCAAGAGTATGACTGGGTGTATCAGGTCAACCTAACAATCCTCAAAAGCCCTACCACATCCCATGATAATCACATATAAACTCCAGCGCCACCCCTTTCCTGAGGCAAATTATGTTCATTAGGGATTTCCACTGGGTTTCACTGTGGCTCACTTTATTATATGGATTCAATTCGATTTTTTTTAAACAAAAATGTCACACAGATGAAGGGACACCAGAACTTGAGATCTGCCACTTTCCTTCCTGGCCAGATAGAAGGGAGAGAAAGAGAGTGATGAGGTAACTGTGGTGGTTTATAAGTAACAAGGGAGTCATCACAGTGCCACACAGTCACGCCATGACTTTCATACCACCCAAACACACACAGCCACTGTGGAGGCCACAAGCAACCTATAAATGTCACAATATAGAGACAGAATACTGACCCATAGACAAGAGGTGAAAGGTGAACTGATGTGTGTCATGGTTAGTTCACATCCAATGGCTTGCTGTGTTTGTGTGACTCGGAGTGTGATCAACTAGCTCAAACTCTCTGCAGAGTTTCGTGAAAATTCAGTACTGAAAGAGACTTGGTCATTTCTTCGAACAATCATCTTTATTTAATAATGGTTAATTATTGCAATAATGAAACTGTTGACCCCACACTCCGAAGTGTGTTGCAGAGTACTTAACTGCTAATGAAAAAACATAAAGGACCTAAAAATGCTTAGTCAGCCTGGTTCCAATCATCCCATAAGCTACCTTGGTCCATCTCCTGGTTATCTGCACGGGATATTGTTTAACTTCCAACCCGGCTTAGTTTCCCAGATTCCAGGAGATGAGTCATTGATCCATTGTTCTAAACTCTTCCAGGCTATCTCTATCTCAGGTCACACACACACCACATCTTGTCTATGGAATGCCAGCTTTTAGGTTTTATCACCAAGTCATTGTCAGCTCAAGCTATCTCTAGCAGACTAACTGCAGGAAGCTGGAGTGGAAACCATCTCTTTAACAGTTGCCAGCTCAAGCTTCAAAAGACTCCTCTCAGTTAACTCAGAAAGGAAGACAGAGAGTTATAAGATCCTTACTCTATTTTATAAATAACTATTTGGTGCATAAACATAACATACTCTTGTAATTATGCTACCACAAGGGTCTAAGACAGTGAACATAGTGAAGGTCTTGACTCTAACACCTTTTCAATAAACAGTGGACTCATTTGTTTGTTCTGCCTGGCCTGCAGTGTCTTGGTATTGCCACACTGTAAAAATAGAAAGACTCAAACCATGATGAAGCCATGAAAAGTAATGCATCTAACCAGAGAGCTGTTGTTTGGAGGGTGTTTGAATGTAAACCCAATGGAACTGTTATGATACACAGGAAGTATTTAAAATAGAATAGAATTACTCTGAAACACCTAAAGTGGTAAAAAATAATCTGTGCATGTAAAAGGCAGCATAAAAAGAAATCTACAAAAAATGTGGGCAGACTGTGTCTCTAATACAATCAAATGGTTAATAAATGCACATGGTTTATAGCCTAAATATTGATTGATGATGAGGGCTTATGGACAATTTTTTTTTGTAGAATTCCACCTTGGGTGTCTTGGGTGAATTTATTTAAAAAAACAACCAACATGTACTTAATAAAAATGAATGCAAATCAGTTCAATGATTTGTTAATTATATTTTACCAAAACATTTAAGAATAAATCCAAAATGTAAGTACATTTTATATGAGGATAACCTACGATAGAGTTAATTGAGTGATTGAACTAATTAGAAGTTTGGTTTTAATCTCCTTGCACTTCCTATCCCACTGGGCACACACTGGTTGAATCAACATTGTTTTCATTTTAACAAAATGAAGTTGAATTAACATCTGTGCCGAGTAGGATCTTGCCATGTGGCTCTGTATTTAGAGGAGTGTGGGTAATTCAATTTTTTTTTACTTTATGATTATTTTACATGAATGTTTGAAGAAAGAAAAGTCTACTTTCAATATTAGTATTAAGCAGCTTGTTGTGCCATGAGGTGTAATGGATCATGATGAACGTATATCAAAACCATCAGGCAAAATTCCGTTCAATGATAAGATGACCCATTCCCATATTTCTAACTTTTAATGGTAGAGGCATACCACCCTGCATCCCACTGCTGGCTTACGAGGGCCAGTAGGAGGCACTCTTTCCTCTGGTCTAAAAAAATATCCCAATGTCCCATGGCAGTGATTGGGGACATTGCCCTGTGTAGGGTGTTGTCTTTCAGATGGGACATCAAATGGGTATCCTGACTCTCTGTGATCACAAGTATTCTGCAATGCTTGCTGTCAAACCTCCAGTACTGCTGGTGGATTGGGCACTGTGCTCATCAATGCCTGCCAAAATGGGTTAAACTGGCAAATGATCAGATACATATACCAATAGAAATACTCCAGAAGACGTGATCCAATTCTGCACAAGTAGGGTTGCACATTTTGGGGAATACTAAGAGGTGGAAACTTTCTGTGGGAATTAACAGGAATATATGGGAATTAATGGTAATATATGGGAATTAATGGAAATATATGCAAATTAATATTAATACCATTTAAATGTTGATGTTTTTTGCATTGGATAAGTAGACATAATTGCAAATGATTAAATCCTTCCAATATAATTTTTTTTAAACTATTTAGTTACAAATTGAACTTTAATTAAATGAGTTGACTTCACGTGGGATGATTTCACTGAACAACAAAAGGGAATATTGAATGATCCCCAATGATCCATCACATCTCCCAAAACTGTTTTCTACATATATCTGTAAAATGATAGTCTAGAAACTAAAGCTTTGCCTTCCTCTCAGGCTTGGTGATGACACCATAGGCCTTGTTAATCTCTGCACCAGACAGGATGCTCTTGCCAGCAAACTTGGGGTCCAAAATGCAACGCTTCGGAGTGTATGGGCTTCAGGCAGAAGTCTTCACGCTTTTTGATGTATTGCAGGACTGCAGTTTCCTCTGCTTGGAGCAACAGTGAAGTGGGCAGGGCAGTACGGATTTCTTCTCTTACATCTACAAGCAGAGTCTGAACATCAGACAGGATGGCATTGTCTCTCTCAATCTGTGCAATGGCTACTGCTATAGGTTTCAGGAGTTTCAGGCTGCTTACCACTCTCTACCAAAATAGATCATCTAGGAGGATCCTCTTGATGGGGCTGTCCATATCGGCAGACTGTGATATGGCCATTTCTTGGAGAGACTCCTTCCCCTCCAGGAGACTGTCAAACATGATGACAACACCACCTCAACGGGTGTTGCTGGGCAGCTTCAATGTGGTGCTCTTATTCTTCTCACTTTGCTTGGTGAGGTAGATTACTGCTATAACTTGATGACCCTTCACATACCTAAACGTTTATTTGGCTCTCTTGTAGTGTGTATCTGTTGTTTTCATTGCCATGATGTCCTTGAGGAGCAGATTCAATGCATGAGCAGCAGAGCCAATGGGTGTGATCAAATCAAATCAAATGAAATGTATTTATATAGCCCTTCGTATATCAGCTGAAATCTCAAAGTGCTGTACAGAAACCCAGCCTAAAACCCCAAACAGCAAGCAATGCATGTGAAAGAAGCACGGTGGCTAGGAAAAACTCCCTAGGAAAAACTCCCTAGAAAGGCAAAAACCTAGGAAGAAATCTAGAGAGGAACAGGCTATGAGGGGTGGCCAGTCCTCTTCTGGCTGTGCCGGGTGGATATTATAACAGAACATGGTCAAGATGTTAAAATGTTCATAAATGACCAGCATGGTCAAATAATAATAATCATTGTAGTTGTCGAGGGTGCAACAAGCACGTCCGGTGAACAGGTCAGGGTTCCGTAGCCGCAGGCAGAACAGTTGAAACTGGAGCAGCAGCATGGCCAGGTGGACTGGGGACAGCAAGGAGTCATCATGCCAGGTAGTCCCGAGGCATGGTCCTAGGGCTCAGGTCCTCCGAGAAAAAGAAAGAAAGAGAGAATTAGAGAGAGCATATTTAAATTCACACAGGACACCGGATAAGACAAGAGAATACTCCAGATGTAACAGACTGACCCTAGCCCCCCGGCACATAAACTACTGCAGCATAAAAACTGGAGGCTGAGACAGGAGGGATCAGAAGACACTGTGATGTGAGGGTAGGACTCCTCCACTTTAGACCAAGCAGCCTTCATGTTCGCAGCATTGTCTGTCACCAGTGCAAATACCTTCTGTGGTCCAAGGTCATTGATGACTGCCTTCAGCTCATCTGCAATGTAGAGACCGGTGTGTCTGTTGTCCATTGTGTCTGTGCTCTTGTAGAATACTGGTTGAGGGGTGGAGATGATGTAGTTAATTATTCTTTGCCCACGAACATTCGACCACCCATTAGAGATGATTGCAATACAGGCTGTTTTCTCAATGATTTGCTTGACCTTCACTTGAACTCTGTTGAACTCTGTATCCAGCAAATGAGTAGATAAAGCATGTCTGGTTGGAGGATTGTATGCTGGGTGAAGAACATTCAGAAATCTCTTCCAATACACATTGCCTGTGAGCATCAGAGGTGAACCAGTTGCATACACAGCTCGAGCAAGACATTCGTCAGTATTTCTCTGACTATGTTCCTCCATTGAGTCAAAAAAACGTCTTATTCCAGAAGGACCATGAGCTGTTGCTATCGATAAGGCGTCTGATTCATCATTTTCACCTCGAATAGAAGTAGAGGGACTTTTGTCAGAGGTGGCTTGTTGTCAGCGCTGAGGGAACTTTATGCACTTGGCCAGATGATTCTGCATCTTTGTTACATTCTTCACATATGATTTGGCACAGTATTTGCAAATGTACAAAGCTTTTCCTTCTACATTAGCTGCAGTGAAATGTCTCCACACATCAGATAGTGCCCGTGGCATTTTCCTGTAAAGATTAGAAAAAACAAACAAATACAATTCCATGTACAGATAAATAGTTAAGCAGTTAGATTAAACAACTCATTTGTAAAATAAAGATTTTTAAATGAAATATATATGGAAACAGGTGAATTAACACTCCTCAGTTAGCAGGCTCAAGCAAGCTAAAACTCACACGGTAGCAAAAACTAACTAGCAGAAATTGTTAACAAGTTAGAAATGATTTACACACTTTGCTGTAGGCTACTATTTACTAGTTAACAAAAAATCATGTATGTCATATAAAATATATTCACCCCACCCAGTATTCTAATCAAAACTTACCAGAAAGCATGTAGTCCTTGGCTCAGACAGTGTAGTAGTGTGGGCTCAATAGCGTCTCATTAGTGTGCAAGATCTTGTGAATCAGCTGTACATGTGATGGAAGAGTGCACTGCACATGTGCATGCAGAGGGTTGCAATTCCATTGAATTGGGGATAGTTTAACCAAAATATGCCACAAGACCTAGAATTGCCTTATGTGTGTCCCACAAAAGAGGTTCACTATTATAAGCTAACTTTTTGATGAATTTAAGCAAAGTTCCCAAAATTCCCAGGCTTAACTTCCCATTGAAAATTTCTGGAAAGTTTCTGACCCTTTGCAACCCTATGCACAAGACAGGATTTGAAACACCATAATAGTGTTTAGAAGCTTTAGAGAGAGGAAACTAAACCAAAACAGAAGGTATCTAATTCTGCACTTAGCTGAACTTGAAACACCAAAATAGCGTTTTCAACCTCTTCCGGTAGTGCTCCCAGTCCCTGGCAAGGTGTTGCACAACACTTGATTAAGTGGTGTTACAACGCACGGTGTCATATTTCAAAACATCTCAGCATGATGTGTTTCAAAACTCCAGCAAAGTAAAGGTTTCATCCACTTCAAGTTGGTGGCAGCTCAGTTGCCACTAGTTTTGGTGCTACAATGCACTTCAATTTAACAGTGAAGGAGTTTGCCCATATTAGGAACATCCTTCAACTTACATGAGTAGAGTGCCACTATTTTATCATGTCTATAGAATGTGTTTAACTAGAGCACATCTGTACACTGTCATCATCTTCATTTGTGACCCAAACGTGTCTGTGCAAGCTTACGGATACACAATTAATGTCTGTTTGGGCCTGTCGGGACATGAAGTCATCAATACCTTATCTCTGTTTGGCAATTCTGTCTAGGCGACACAGTGCATTGTTATCACCTCTTAACACTACTCAACTGACATGGCAGCCATTTTGTGTCTGGCGTTCCAGGTGATAATAGACCCTGGAAACTTTCATCCACCATCTCTGACTGCACTGTGCTGTGTCATTACGTGTGGCTTGGGATGTCACATTCACAAGGGTCTGATTTGGTTAATATCTCCTTCCATTCTTACTGAACTCAAATATCATCTTCAAAAATCCCCCAGATTCCTGTCGGACGGCTAATGCATTTGTTAATGAGAAATATCTATATCGTTACTCACACAACATATCTGCAATAGAACCAACGTCAGACTCATTTCGTGTCTGTGATGGTGTTCCTTCCTGTCTATAATAATGTCTGCCCACTGCTATTTTGATTAATTCTACTACACAACTTAAACAGGGAACCTGTTGCTCTTGACCGCTGTCGGTCTCTCAGACACCTTCGTCTCCTCAGTCTGTGTGTTAAGAGATGGCATCATTATGTTGTGAATCAGCTCTTTGCTTATCAGGCAGGCAGCATACTGGCCCCCCTCAGAGTTGTATGCAGAAGTCTTCTTGTGGTCCCACACTGAAAGCAGCTCCTACCAGCACAAAGAGCCTGCTAATGAGGTGAAGAGACTGGGCCATTGTCTGGCGAGGTGTTGTAAGAGGGTTGTAAGAGTGTACAGACTAATATGAACCTCCTTAGGATCAGATAAAGAGACACCTGTCGAGACGAGGGTGGGGGTAATAATGGCTGAAGGAATTAGGTAGCAGACAGTGTGACACAACAGGTCACTGGGTCAACACAGGGGATCAGAGATTTCAGGTTTTTCTTCTCTTGAAGAGACTACATCACTCTTGGTAGCCTACTTTGTCACTGGAGTCATTTGTTAAGACTAATAACTAGATTCATAACAAGAATGGGTGGCTTTGCGATGGCTTTTTAGGGCTCAGGAAAGGTAAAGCTCTTATCTTAATGGACTGCTTTAAGCACGTATTTTCACACGATACTTCAGAGTAACAATTAAGGTATTGAATAACATTTAGGAGATGTTCACTTTTGGTGTGTTTGAACTTGTCATCTGATGAAAGAGAACATGAAACAGTTGGCTAGTCTGGCGGTGAAACAGAAACAAGCTGAACACTACATTTCTCACAGGGAGAACAATGTTCGCTTTAGAGAGCTGGAGCTCCTTAAAGATTTGTTTATTTTTTTTATCCCTCTGCAGAACCTTTTATGTCCCAAATGGCACTGTAGTCCCTTTATAGTGCACTATTTTTGACCAGTGCCCATAGGGAATAGGGTGCAATTTGGGACGCACCCATGACAAATGATCCTCGGGTTGACCATTTCCCGTAGACTATCCTTGAGTTAACTCTACCCCCTGTCCTCTCAGACACTGTCATGCTTTACTGTAATATAAATGGTTATTTTACAATGGAGGTCTTGCTTGTAGGTAGTGGTGGAATGTAAAAAACTAAAAACACTGTCGCACTCTGCCATGGTCCTGCTGTCTGATGGAGAGATGGCGATGAACGTTCTATTTGAAGTCCAACTGGGGTGAATCACTGGGGTGAGTGGAGAAATAAGAGATGTCAAATGAATTCAAGTTGATGTAGGCCTACGGTGTTTTTGTTCAGTTTTGGTGTATTGAACTGTTAGTGTGTTCTGTGTTCAATTAAATGTACATTGAAGTGTTGGAGGGATCATTCTGTGGTTGTACCAGTTTGCATGTGTTTGTCCATCTGACTGTGTGTGTGCTCTCTCAGCATGTGTACCAGAGCTGTGCTCAGTTGATGTGGCCAGCTATTTAGCCCTCGGGGGGCAGGTCACACTGGGGTAATACAAGGGGACAGAGTGTCCTATGGCCAGGGGAGGTGAGGGAGTGTGACAGAGTGTTCCATGGCCACAGGGGGACAGAAGGGCACAGTGTCTGCACCCCAAAAGGCACACTGTCCTTATAAGTGTACTACTTTGACCAAAGCCTTATGAGCCCTGGTCAAAAGTAGTGCACTGTAGGAGAAAAGGGTTCCATTTGGGATGGGCTTAGTGTGTCCCATTATGTTCCCTCAACCCCTCTATGGTCATGGGACATAACCCTGTATCCTCTCTATGTCCCTAAGTGTTTCACGCACACAGAAGGGTTACAGGGCAGCAGACTGGGCCATCGGCTCAGTACAGCCCACCAGGGTTGTCAGCTGGGACAGGGCCAGTGTGTCCTGACCTCCTCGGAGGTCAATACAAATCGACCTAGTCTAATCTAGCTGTACAGTAGCATGAATATCCTAGGCTATATGCTCCATCCCTTGGCACTGATATTAATTAAGGCTGTGTCCCAAATGTCTCCCTATTCCCTAATGTAGGGCCCATAGGACTTTGGTTAAAAGTAGTGCACTATATAGGGAATAGGGTTCCATTTGGGACATATCCTAAGCTTTTGATCCATTATGGGGATTTATTGATCTCCAATCCCTGTAACTTGGCTGCTTGTCCGATTTCACTGAGGGAGATCTGGAAGTAGACCCATGTCAGACATTTGTTGTGATATTTGCTGTTTCTTGTAGTGGGTTTGTGGTCTGAAATGGCTTCCAGATTCCACACTAATTTTCTCTCATGTCTTGGTTTTCTGTGTAATTGTTACATCTGAATTTTAGTGTTATGATTTTTGTTCGTATGTATGACAATAAAATAACATTACTGCTAAAATACTACTGTGGTTGAGCTGGTTTTGAATATACATTTCTATTACTTTTCTTTGTCCTACCATTTTTGCCTCACAAAACTCAATTCTAAAGTGTATTATGAATATCATTTGATATTCAAGACCATCTATTGTAATAAACATATTTATAGTAAATCCCATCTTTTTCTCTGGTGTCAGAACTACAGGGGGAATTCTTGTACCCCTTATAATAACCACAAATAGAAGGAAAAGACCACACAATTATTCCCCGTTTGACTTTGGAAGCTCTTGGGCTGGCGTACCACTCTGTTTACAATTTACAGAAAGGGTCCAGAAATGTGCATGAAGGCATCAAACCCACAGACTCTATTCGGTAGTGTGGAGGGGAAAACGTTAGGGAAGGCCAGCTTGTTAGTTTGTCTGTCTCTGTGTGTATGTGTGTGCATTTAAAGCCCAGTAGTCAGTCAGCCATCCCCAGAGGTTATCCTAATAAGGATATGAAGGAAACGAGCTGAGCTGAGATGTTTGGCTTAACTTCTGACCTGCGTGGTCTACGCTTCACTACCTGTGTGCTATGAGGGTTAGGGGGGGTGGACTGCTTTTCTTCACCTTGCATCTACAGTAGTTATTCACCTTTTAGTTTTGCTCAAAGCTGGAAAAGCAGGCATTTCTTATCAGATGAATGTCTGTGTATCTGTCTGTATATCTGGCCTAAAGCCCTACCGAGCTTTGCACACTTATCGAAATACATGGGTGGGAGATGGATTACATCATTTTATATTGCAATGCCAGTCTGTGACGGCGACAGGCGTGCATGCGCTTAAGTCCAAGCCCCACTCTCCCTTTACTTGAGCTAAAGACAAGTCCTGGAACTATTGCGACTACTTAAGTATTTTTCAACCGCCTGCTTTGGGCTAGATGTGTCAATGTGTAGCTCATACATGGATAATCTGTCAACAGAAGTTATGTTTTACCTCAATTAGCCATAAAATCCTTAGTTTGTAAGCAACTGTTTTCTGGAAGCTGTGTGCTGATATTTTGAGCACTGCAAGCTTGGCCCACTTGGGCCACCCCCCTAGCAATTTGAGTTGAACCTATGAGCTTCAGCCCCTCGGTATTTGAGTGACAGCTAGCAAGATGCACATTGATAAGTTGCACAGTGAAAGAAGATGGCACAGCATTATCCAATGAGGTTGAAGGGCGGGCCCAATGGCCCAGTGCCACAACAGAGGGAGAGTGAGCGAGATGTTTGTAACCTTCAGCTTGTATTTCCACCAGTTCACTGGTTATGTGTACCCAATGGTTTTGCCCAGCAACGTGGAATTTGCGGGAAGTAGCTCAAGCAAGGTATTTCTACCGAGCTTTGCCAATGTTCGGTAATCTTTGTTTATGAAAGCGTCCATGCGTTTAGGCTGTCTGTGATGTTACAGGGCATGTAGGCTGATTCTAGGCCAGATTGGATTGATTGAAAGGTTTGATTTTGGTTTCACAACCAGTTTATTTCTGTAAAGCGTTTGTTTGTTTTGTAAGTCATTTTTGTATATATTGCCAACATTATTATTGATCCTAAATACTGCTACCATCACTAGCCTATCCTCATTTTGTGAATAAAACCGCTCTTTTGAACCTTATCCTTTGCCTCCTATCTGCCAACCGCTACTTTTTCACACGGTCTAATATCTACCCCCCCCAATTCAGCTCTCTTCCTGCAGAAAAGGTCATGGTCCAGAGAGAACCAAATCAACCTCAACCTGTTACCTGCCTTGAACTCTCTCTGTGCTGCCTAAGTCTTAGCTAATGCTGCCTCTCTCTCTCCATCTCCCGCTCCATCTACCTTATTTCAATCTAGTCTAAAATAACCGTCTCACCTCTTCTCTCTAAGATAAGCCATGTCTCTTCTCTCTAAGATAAGCCATGTCTCTTCTCTCTAAGATAAGCCATGTCTCTTCTCTCTAAGATAAGCCATGTCTCTTCTCTCTAAGATAAGCCATGTCTCTTCTCTCTAAAATAAGCCATGTCTCTTCTCTCTAAAATAAGCCATGTCTCTTCTCTCTAAAATAAGTCATGTCTCTTCTCTCTAAAATAAGCCATGTCTCTTCTCTCTAAAATAAGCAATATCTCTTCTCTCTAAGATAAGCCATGTCTCTTCTCTCTAAAATAAGCCATGTCTCTTCTCTCTAAAATAAGCAATATCTCTTCTCTCTAAGATAAGCCATGTCTCTTCTCTCTAAGATAAGCCATGTCTCTTCTCTCTAAAATAAGCCATGTCACTTCTCTCTAAAATAAGCCATGTCTCGTTTCTCTTCTCTCTAAAATAATCCATGTCTCACCTCTCTTCTCTAAAATAAGCCGTCTCCACTCTCTTCTCTCTAAGATAATCCATGTCTCTTCTCTCTCCCTCCCTCTAGGATCCTGGCTACTGGCTACAGGTGCACAGGTTGGAGCATGGGGACGGAGGCATACTGGATCTGGACGACACACTGTGTGATGTGGCCGATGATAAAGACAGGGTGAGTCATGCTGTGGTCAGTGGGCTTGATACACCTCAGGAAGCTATTTGAGCTATTTCAGGGTAAAATCATTTGCTGAGATGTCCTTCCTGCTTTGCATATACCCATGTGATGATGCATGTTGTGTTATAACTGGACCAATTAGTCTGCCACTTCCTGCTATGATCCCCAAAGTAGCAGCCAAGTGATGCCTAGGCTTACAATACTGGCAAATACTGAGGCATATTTCTCAGATGAATTCACAGGCCATTTCCTACCAGATGCTAGCTGTCTTATCTCCTCAAAATTGAGAACTGGAGAACAAAGTGAAAAAGAAAATGACAACGTCTAAAACTAGATATTTAAGTGTAAAAATAGATAACTAAATTACTTAAATATGACACGCTGCTGCTGCTGCCTCTGGTTGAATGACTAATGAACTCTATAAAACAGAGAAACAGTCTTTGTAAACTTTGAGTGGGCGTGTTTTTTGGCTGCACTGTCTATTTACGAGATCTTTTCACTTATGAAAATCTGTTTTCATATTTCTACTGAGAAGAATCATGAGCCCCCTGCCTGTCATAAGATGTCATTGCAGCCATACTTTATCTACAAACACGCTGCCGTATAATGGCATATGGACAATAGACGAACGCTGTTGACAGGGATTCAGTGGTTTATGTGGCTCACAAAAGGGCTTGGGTAGTTAGGTGCTGTGTTAGATTAGATTACTAAAGGCACGTTCACACTGCACTTAGCCGAGGGCTAAGTGCCTCAAAGCACTGGGCTAAGCGAGTGTTCACACGTGCACATTCTAAAGTGGGCTAGCACCAACCTTAACCCAGGGGCTAGCCAATCAGAGTTCCTTTGATACCTAATTTGAATATTCTACACCAGAAAAGGGACAGTTGGTTTCACCTAGCCGTACTTGTGTGAACACTGGCTAAACTAGCCCAGGGCCAGTCTTAACCTGGGGCTAAGAACAATGCAGTGTGAAAAGGCCTTAATGTGTTGAATCAGAGTGATATCTGGTGTTATGCTACTATAGAACAGAGATAGAGAGAGCTTTAGTAATAGCAGTAGAGGTCATTCTAATCAGCTATAGTAAGGGATAGGATGGGAACATTTGAGAAAACACATTCTCCATTTACATTTTAGTCAAGCCAAATATTAGCCCAAGGCCGTTGGAGACTATTTCCTTCTTCTAGTACATCCAGACTACTGTAGTTTCCTCTGGCAAACTTTATTTGACTGCTGGCTGGTACAGCGTGTGTATGGGTGCTTGCGTGTGTGTGTAGGTATGTGTATGTGTGGTTGCGTACATGTGTGCGGATTCACTCTAGATTGAAAGCCAAACAGAGTGGGTAGAGAGACCATGCCACCTCCAGTTATGACGGTGGTGTTTCTTTAGACGTTGTGAACCAGAGCTGTGTGTTAATCTCCGGCCTGTAGGAAGTGCTGCTGTTTATGGGACAGTTTGTCAACCAGACAGGAGGTGGAGGTGGAGGTGTGTATGTGTATCTCTGTGTGTGTGTGTGTGTGTGTGTGTGTGTGTGTGTGTGTGTGTGTGTGTGTGTGTGTGTGTGTGTGTTAGAGCGGTGGTCCGGATTCGTGAGCTGGTTTTTCCAGGTGGCATGCCATGCTTCTGTTTTCATCCCTCTCCTATCAACACAGTCTGGTATTCAGGCCCTGGGTTCCGTGCTATTCCCCATCAAACTCCCCTGCACATGGACAGGAAATAGCAGTAGAGACAATACGAGTAGCTCTGTCCTTTAACATCAGTGACAGTACAGTACACTGCTATACGCAGAGAGCCATACATAACATCTTTTAGTCGTTTAGCAGATGCTCTTATCCAGAGTGACTGACAGTTAGTGCATTCATCTTAAGGTAGCTAGGTGGGACAAACACATATCACAGTCATTGTAAGTACATTTCATCTCAATAAAGTAGCTATCAGCAAAGTCAGAGCTTGTAAGGGGGAAAAATATAGAATGAATATATTTATATATACACATACGTATATATATATATATACACACACACACACACACACACACAGTCGGTTAAACAATTGTTTATAGACAGATTATTTCACTTATAATTCACTGTATCACAATTCCAGTGGGTCAGAAGTTTACATACACTAAGTTGACTGTGCCTTTAAACAGATTGGAAAATTCCAGAAAATGATTTAGAAGCTTCTGATAGGCTAATTGACATCATTTGAGTCAATTGGAGGTGTACCTGTGGATGTATTTCAAGGCCTCTTTGCTTGACATCATGGGGAAATCAAAAGAAATCAGCCAAGACCTCAGAAAAAAAACGCCTGAAGGTACCACGTTCATCTGTACAAACAATAGTACGCAAGTATAAACACCATGGGACCATGCAGCCGTCATACAGCTCAGGAAGGAGACGCGTTCTGTCTCCTAGAGATGAACGTACTTTGGTGCGAAAAGTGCAAATCAATCCCAGAACAACAGCAAAGGACCTTGTGAAGATGCTGGAGGAAACAGTTACAGGAGTATCTATATCAATAGTAAAACGAGTCCTATATCGACATAAACTGAAAGGCAGCTCAGCTAGGAAGAAGCCACTGCTCCAAAACCGCCATAAAAAAGCCAGACTACGGTTTGCAACGGGGACAAAGATCATACTTTTTGGAGAAATGTCCTCTGGTCAGATGAAACGAAAATAGAACTGTTTGGCCATAATGACCATCATTATGTTTGGAGGAAAAAGGGAGGGGCATGCAAGCTGAAGAACACCATCTCAACCGTGAAGCACGGGGGGTGGCAGCATCATGTTGTGGGGGTGCTTTGCTGCAGGAGGGACTGGTGCACTTCACAAAATAGATGGCATCATGAGGAAGGAAAATTATGTGGATATTTTTTTATACAAAAAAAATGTAAATCTTTATTTAACTAGGTAAGTCAGTTAAGAACAAATTCTTATTTTCAATGATGGCCTAGGAACAGTGGGTTAACTGCCTTGGATATATTGAAGCAACATCTCAAGACATCAGTCAGGAAGTTAAAGTTTGGTCGCAAATGGGTCTTCCAAATGGACAATGACCCCAAGCATACTTCCAAAGTTGTGGCAAAATGGCTTAAGGACGACAAAGTCAAGGTATTGGAGTGGCCATCACAAAGCCCTGACCTCAATCCCATAGAAAATTTGTAGGCAGAACTGAAAAAGTGTGTGCGAGCAAGGAGGCCTACAAACCTGACTCCGTTACACCAGCTCTGTCAGGAGGAATGGGCCAAAATTCACCCAATTTATTGTGGGAAGCTTGTGGAAGGCTACCCGAAACATTTGACCCAAGTTAAACAGTTTAAAGGCAATGCTACCAAATACTAATTGAGTGTATGTAAACTTCTGACCCACTGGGAATGTGATGAAAGAAATAAAAGCTGAAATAAATCACTCTCTATTATTCTGACATTTCACATTCTTAAAATAAAGTGGTGATCCTAACTGACCTAAAACAGGGAATTTTTACTAGGATTAAGGCTAAGGTGTATGTAAGCTTCCGACTTCAACTGTGTGTGTGTATATATATATATATATATATATTTACACACACACACACACAGTTGAAGTCAGAAGCTTACATACACCTTAGCCAAATGCATATAAACACCGTTTTTCACAATTCCTGACATTTAAAAAATATAAATATACATATACATGTATATACACATACATATATATATATATATATATATATATATATATATATATATATATATATATATATATATATATATATATATATATATATATATATATATTTGTACCTGTGAAAGGTTTGGACACCTAGTCATTCCAGAGTTTTTATTTATTTTTATTTTTACTATTTTCTACATTGTAGAATAATAGTGAAGACATCAAAACTATGAAATAACACATATGGAATCATGTAGGAACCAAAAAAGGGATATATATATATTATATTATATTTGAGATTGTTCAAAGTAGCCACCCTTTGCCTTGATGACAGCTTTGCACACTCTTGGCATTCTCTCAACCTGCGTCATAAGGTAGTCACCTGGAATGCATTTCAATTGACAGATGTGCCTTGTTAAAAGTTAATTTGTGGAATTTCTTTCCTTAATGCGTTTGAGCCATTCAGTTGTGTTGTAACAAGGTAAGGGTGGTATACAGAAGATAGCCCTATTTGGTAAAATACCAATTCCATATTATGGCAAGAACAGCTCAAATAAGCAAAGAGACATGGCACTCCATCATTACTTTATGACATGAAGGTCAGTCAGTCTGGAAAATTTCAAGAACTTTTAAAGTTTCTTCAAGTGCAGTCCCATAAACCATCAAGCACTGTTATGAAACTGGCTCTCATGAGGACCGCCACAGGAAAGGAAGACCCAGAGTTTCCTCTACTGCAGAGGACAAGTTACTAGACATGCACCTCAGATTACAGCCCAAATAAATGCTTCACAGAGTTTAAGTAACAGACACATCTCAGCATCAACTGTTCAGAGGAGACTGCGTGAATCAGGCCTTCATGGTCAAATTGCTGCAAAGAAACCACTACTAAAGGACATAAATAATAAGAAGAGACATACTTGGACCAAGAAACACGAGCAATGGACATTAGACCAGTGGAAATCTGTCCTTTAGTCTGATGAGTCCAGATTTGAGATTTTTGGTTCCAACCGCCGTGTCTTTGTGAGACACAAAGTAGGTGAACGGATGACTGTCCATCAAGACTGTTGGAAAAGCATTCCAGGTGAAGCTGGTTGAGAGAATGCCAAGAGTGTGCAAAGCTGTCATCAAGGCAAAGGGTGGCTACTTTGAAGTATCTCAAACATAAAATATATTTTGATTTGTTTAACACTTTTTTTGGTTACTACATGATTCTATATGTGTTATTTCATAGTTTTGATGTCTTCACTATTATTCCAGTATGTAGAAAATAGTACAAATAAAGAAAAAAACCCTTGAATGAGTAGGTGTGTCCAAACTTTTGACTGGTACTATATATGGCTGTGACAAGAGTATACCCTGCTGAGTTTAAAGACCACGAAAACAGTATCTATGTAATGTTATATTTAGGATCCTATATATCTCGGCATGCATAAATGCAAGACAGTCCATCTGTCTGTCTGCATAACTGCACTGATGCCATTGTCATGAGAC
Source organism: Salmo trutta (assembly GCF_901001165.1). Classification (NCBI taxonomy): domain Eukaryota; kingdom Metazoa; phylum Chordata; class Actinopteri; order Salmoniformes; family Salmonidae; genus Salmo; species Salmo trutta. Next base: position 24,757,778 of record NC_042958.1, read on the forward strand.
TGACACATGCAGTACCTTTAAAAGCACTAGGTCTGTTCACAGTAGTGGCTGTACGTGTAATGCTATGCATATCCACTGTACTGTGTGTGCATTGTGTGTCCCAACTGGCACCAGATTCCCAACATAGTGAACTACTTTTGATCGGAGCCCTATTGGCCCTGGTCAAAAGGGTCAAAAGTAGTGCACTATATATGGAAATTAGTGTAATTTGGGACTCCGCCTGTACGTGTTGCTGCTCGCCAGTGATTAATGAGCAGTTTAAAGCTAACAGCATTGTTTAAGGCCTATATAACCTCCAGACGACTGACTGACTGACTTACTGACAGACAGGGTTGTGGAGCCGGTCAGCCCAGTCTTAAAAAAAAGTCTAGCCTGCTTCCTTCCGCTTCTTACACAATGTCATTTTGGTTTGACATCAAAACCAGTTTGGAGCACAACCACCTCTGCCTTGACAGTAGGAACAAACAGAGTATATTAGGTTGTCTATACTAAATGAAGATATGCTTTTTAGTGTACCTCTTTCTTTACATTCTTTACCTATAGCAGAATTGGGCTGCATCCCAAATGACACCCTAATCCCTATTTAGTGAACTACTTGACCAGGGCTCTGGTCTAAAGTAGTGCACTATATAGAGAATAGAGTGCCATTTCAGACCTAGTTCTGGTTATCTTTCTAATCTGTGCTCCCGACCTTCGCTTCTCCAGCTTTCACAGGAAGTGTGATTGTAGTACAAGCAGGAAACTAATGCCAGTTGAGCGCAGCAGCGAGTGGCAACCCCTACATCTTAGTGTGGGTGTGTCAAATCAAAGTTTATTGGTCGCATAGACTGTTTTGCAGATGTTATCCCAGGTGCAGCGAAAGCTTTTTTTTCCCCTAGCGCCAAAAATGCAGCAATATCTGGCAATACAATAACTACACACATAATCCAACAGTTTTAAAAAAAGAACAAGTTAAGACGTATCAAAACGTCAGAATCTGGAATATAAATATATATATATATATATCTGGATGGTGTGTAAATACAGTGTGGACAGTATATGAATAGATAAGTAGTTATATAGGATGAACCATGACTAGAACACAGTATATACATATTTAGTGGGTAAAACAGTAGGTCAAATTATTAAAGTGACCAGTGCTCAATGACTATGTACATAGGGCAGCAGTCTCTAAGGTGAAGGGTAGCGTACCGGGTGGTAGCCGGCTAGTGACAGTCTCTAAGGTGAAGGGTAGTTTACCGGGTGGTAGCCGGCTAGTGACAGTCTCTAAGGTGAAGGGTAGTTTACCGGGTGGTAGCTGGCTAGTGACAGTCTCTAAGGTGAAGGGTAGTTTACCGGGTGGTAGCCGGCTAGTGACAGTCTCTAAGGTGAAGGGTAGTTTACCGGGTGGTAGCCGGCTAGTGACAGTCTCTAAGGTGAAGGGTAGTTTACCGGGTGGTAGCCGGCTAGTGACAGTCTCTAAGGTGAAGGGTAGTTTACCGGGTGGTAGCCGGCTAGTGACAGTCTCTAAGGTGAAGGGTAGTTTACTGGGTGGTAGCCGGCTAGTGACAGTCTCTAAGTAGCAGGGTAGAGTACCGGGTGGTAGCCGGCTAGTAACAGTGACTAAGGTTCAGGGCAGGGTACTGGACGGAGGCCAACTAGCGGTGACTATTTAACTGATGGCTTGGAGATAGAAGCTGTTTTTCAATCTCAGTCCCAGCTTTGATGCACCTCTACTGTCTCCAACTTCTAATTGTAGCGTGGTGAATAGGCCGTTGCTTGGCTGAGGTCCTTGATCATCTTCTTGGCCTTCCTGTGACACCGGGTGTAGGTGTCCTGGAGGGCAGGCAGTGTGACCCCGATGACGCGTTGGGCTGACTGCACCACCCTCTGGAGAGCCTTGTGGTTGCGGATGGTGCAGTTGCCATACCAGGCGGTGATACAGCATGACAGAATGCGCGTGTCTGCGCCTGGGCGTGTGCGCGTTCGCGGAGACTTAAGTGCAATATAGTCGTGCTGCCTGGAACATAGCCCTATTGAGAATGCCCTGGCCCATACTATGCACCGGGGAAGGCCACTGTTTAAGAGAGGCAGGGAGAGACTCAACCCCCCCCTAACAGGGTTGTCTGTCCCTGGGGTAAAGGAGGAAGGTATATACCCTGTCAAGGCTGGTTAAAGGCTGTCTTTATATTCAACAGTGGTTGATTTGCATTGGTCATACAGTAGGTGTTCCTGACTAGAGTCAGGTCTGTAAGGGAGGGTAGTTCAGGATAGGCACACTCCCTTGACAGGCATCTGTAACGGTTTAAATACTCAGGAGTGTGTTTGTAGGGTCTGCTTGTGACTGTGGTGCAGCAGTAACAGTACCATCCATTCAGCTAGTCAATTATGTCACATGGACTTGAGGACATTTAAAGTGACTTGGCCCTTCAATTTGTCATAATGGATTTGGAAGACAGTCAGTGTGTGCGAACACACTCCGTTTGTTGGTTGGCCTGTAGGTGTGTTAATGTGGCTTGCCCCATGATGTGGTTTCATGGTCTGTACACTGTGTGTGTGTGTGTGTTCTCTGGTGTTATATGAGCGTGGTAAAACACCCGTGTCATGTTATAGTCACGTTTCCATAGTTAGTCATTGTGAAAGACCCACTTTCCTCTTTCCTCTATCTGCTCTGCCTATCCCTCCATCCCTCCTTCTTTCTCTCCCGCCACATCTCTCCTCTCCTCTCTCTCTTTGTCTTTCTTTCTCTCTTTCTACGTCTCTCTCCCTTTTCCCCCCGCCTCTCTCTCTCTCTTCCTGGGCAGGGAGTGGGTGATGACCTCATTTGTTCCACGCATCTGCTTATATTCACCTCTCTCTCTCTCTCTCTCTCTCTCTCTCTCTCTCTCTCTCTTTCTTTAATAGAAACAGTATGCCAGCCGAAGCAGCCCAGCCAGGGCCCCCAACAGGCTAACAGACCTGAAGAGAGACTTCCTTGTAGTTATTTTAGGCTTGTGTCCCAAATGGCACTCGATTTCTTATATAGTGCCCTACTTTTGACCAGGGGCCATAGGGCTCTGGTAAAAAGTAGTGCACTATATAGGGAATAGGGTGCCATTTGGGACAGTATCTTATATGATCATTATATTGATTTCATCAGGAGTAATGGTTGTCATGGCTATGTACTATGTGAAGCTGCAGCTGGCCAGTCATTTTTCTCCCAGCTATAGAGCGATAGATGAAATGCATGGGGTTGAATTTGATCTTAATGGTAGTTATTTGGCGTAGCTAGTGGTGGAGTAATGACCACATGTGCATGCCCACTCTCTCTGTGTATTTCACATCGGTACTGTAGGATTCAACGTTGTGGGTTTGCTAAGGATTGTCCGACCCAATCTTGTGCTCTTTGCGCTCAAACAATCAGGACTAATTACCAAACACTGTAGCAGACAGACGGTGTCGTGAAATAATCCTTTTAAGACTAATTTAGCTAACCTTGAGTGAAACAACCAACAAACCTTTATGGCTCAGTCACCATGGGAACCAGGGAGAAGCTGAGCACTATGTGTGTTGATGTTGTGTCCCAAATGGCAGCCAATTCCTGATTTAAGTGCAGTAGTTCTGACCAGGGCCAATAGGACTTTGGTCAACAGTAGTGTACTGTATAGGGAATAGGTTGCCATTTGGAATGCAGACTCAGTGAATGGACAGTGACAAAAAGCTGTTATTTGCAAGGGTGTTGTTGCATATGGAACACTATCAGAGTTGAATGATAGAGGAGGTCATGAGCGCTTCAGTGCGTCTCTTACCGTTGAACGTGTTGAGTCCACACCCTGCCAATCCATTTGAATAGGAGGAGTGTGAAGCTTGGCCAGCATTCAGGTCCGTTTCAGAAACTCAGCCCTGATTGATAGCACGTTATACATCTAGGTGCTGGAACATGTCCGTCTAGCTGTGGTTGGCTCAAGTCTGCTGCCCAGACCAGCAGTCCAAAGGCCTGTAGACATTCCATGCAGTGTGTGTCCAGGAGTGTATGGACATGGTTGTCGAGTATTTTAGACTACAGCAGATTTTGTGCAGGGAGCTTTTTGTGCAGTTCTGTCTTTCAGTCTCTGATAGTCTCACATTGATTTCTCTCTCTCTCGTGCGCGCGCACACTCAGGTTAGTCACATCGCATACAGAAAGGCTTTGAACATGTCACAGCACTGAGTTAAGGAGAAGGCAGAAACAGGATTTGTCACCCCATTGCCTCGTCAAGTGGCCATTATGGGTAGTCGTGGTAACACTCTGTTACTGGTGCTTGAGACAGAGCAATCTCAGGATCTTCCCTACGTGGTCTTGATGATTGGTGGATCAAGTAGCGCCATTACTGCTGATAGTTGTATTTCCCTAATGGCACCCCATTCCCTTTGTAGTGCACTACGGGCCAAGGTCAAAATTAGTGCACTGTATAGCGAATAGAGTCCCATTTAGTATTTCTTTGTAACACCCAATTTTCAATGAGCAAATAAATGACCATTGCACTGTCTGGGATGTCTACACAAAAACAAGTATGGGTAATATACTGTACCATGCAATGTGGTTAGGGTTTGTGGCTGCACGTGTGTTTGGTCCAGAGCATGGATGATCTATGTGTCAGGTCTGTGAAATATTCAATCTGCTACCATTCCCCTCAGAACCACATGTAACATCTTTAAGATATACAGTAGGAGTCAGTTTGGGCACACCTACTCATTGAAGGGTTTTTCTTTATTTTGACTATTTTCTACATTGTAGAATAATAAAGCCATCTAATAACTCATGGAATCATGAGGTAACCCAAAAAGTGTTAAACAAATCAAAATATATTTATATTTGCAATTCTTCAATGTAGCCACCCTTTGCCTTGATGACAGCTTTGCACACTCTTGACATTCTCTCAACCAGCTTCACCTGGAATGCTTTTCCAACAGTCTTGAAGGAGTTCCCACATATGCTGTGCACTTGTTGGCTGCTTTTCCTTCACTCTGCAGTCCAACTCATCCAAAACCATCTCAATTGGGTTAAGGTCGGGGGATTGTGGAGACAAGGTCATCTGATGCAGTACTCCATCACTCTCCTTCTTGGTCAAATAGCCCTTACACAGCCTGGAGGTGTGCTTTGGGTCATTGTCCTGTTGAAAAACAAATGATAGATAGCTGTAAAGATGGTCTGAGACCAAGCCTTTTGGGCTTGTTTCCTGTCAATAATGACATGTCTCTGCCCCCTAGTGGTCGGTATATGTTAGTGCCGCTAAATGTGTTTAGCAGACGTTTTTATGCAGTCTATTCTGGCAGCTCATTTGAAAGTATTCAAATTCTCTTACACTTGCTAACGTCAGGTGGTTTTCCTATGTGTTGAATGAAAAACAAAGCTGCTTGACTATAACACTATAGAAAATGTGTGGACATTGTATCATATGTTTATTGTTCATTGCGTTGAATTTTGAATAGTTTAATCACACAGTATGTCAGTATACTGTTAAAATATAAATTCTTCTTTTTATTTTAGTTCCACAGAATATATTTTAGCATTTTCACCTTTGGAATGAGACGAGTTCAGTTGGTGGTGTGTGCCAGACAGTGTGTCTCTGTCTCTCTCCCCATCCATAACCCACAGGCTAATGTTTGTGTGTGTGTGTGTAAGGACATTCGGGAGGTCCCTGGTAGAAGGTGGTTCTCCACACTGTAATAAAATAAAACACGGCCCTCTGGGTAGACTTCTCAGGTAGCAGCCAGACTGTTGGGCGACTGGCTCCATCATGACCTTATGGGTGCTTTATTAACTCACGTCACTTTGGTAACACTTTGTGACAGTCGCTGCACTGTAAAATTAATTTTTTTAAATCCAGTTTTTACAGTACAAATCCAGTTTTTACTGGCAGCCATTTACCTGTAAGTTACTGTAAAAAAAGGTACAGTATATTACCGTAAATTCCGAATAAACTTTGGTTTAACAGTATATTACTATAAATGTTATTCTAATGTCCTCTTAGTGTTAAACAAACGTTTATTTGGACATTTTTTTGCACTTCCTCAACTAAAAAAGAGCACTACACCACTGGTTGACAGGGCCTGGGAGAGAAGTAAATATAAGAGAGGTGAAAGACCAGCTTTGTACAGGGGGACTATGTGTCTGTCTACAGACACACACCACATGACTTAATGATGACAAGGTCCAAGGGAAACTCCAAGGGCTACTAACGCAAAAGCTCATTACTGTAGATTCCGCTGAGTAAGGTCTTTCCGTGTTGTCGTGTTGTGTTATACATGTCAGGTGCATCGTGGTTCAGTCGCTATGTCCCAATTATCTCTCCTTTCCTCCTAAAGTGTGCACTTGTTCACTCAGTTCCCTTTAATGATTTGAAAGGACATGACTGGTATAAGAAATATGGTGTAAACTCCCACTAGCCGACGTGGACGTCGATTAAGGCACCCTTCACACCTCTCTGATTCAGAGGGGTTGGGTTAAATGCGGAAGACACATTTCAGTTGAATGCATTGTTGTACAATTGACTAGGTACCCCCCTTTCCTTTCCTTACCTTCAACAATCGAATGCTTTTAGATTGAAGGGAAGTATTGAACAAATGCACACTTCAGGAGAAAGGAGATGTTATTGCGATGCATTCCTCAGTGGGCACTGCAGTTGTGCTTTCAAACCACTTGGGAGCACTCAAGTCCATATTAATGCTGCGTGTCCCATTTATCCTATACAGCTGTGACTGGTTTGGCTGTCTGTTTATGTTAGTTAATGATGATGATCTGGGCATCCCTGGATCAGAGCAGGCTGGGTAACTTGGACAAGGCATCCCACCTGAGTGTATCTCCATGGTAACAGTGTTCTGGTGCCAAGGCAGCACCTGTGTTGAGTAGAGATCAAGCCGGGAGGTAAATTAGGCGATTCTTAAGCAGGGTCCCCAACAGCTGCCCCCCACTACACTACACTAGGCTACAGAGACTGGCCCGGGGAGCATGGGAAATCAAAGACTAGCGGCACTGATGGGCACACTGCATTTGCGTGTGCCAGAGCAATTTCCTTCGTTGGCAAAGGTTAAAAGCTTCTCTGTTGTCTCTCACCATCTCTATTCTCCCTCTCTCTTCCTCTCCCTCTTATCTCTTTCTTCCTTTTTTCCTCTCTTCTAATACATTTTTAGCATGCATTTTCTCTCTCTTCCTCTCCCTGTCCCTTCCCCCTTCTCTCTCTACTCTTCTAATACATTTTTAGCATGCATTTGCCTAAATGGAATAGGGTGCCATTTGGGAAGGAACCAGGGAGAGCTGTCCTCTAGAGCAGGATTGGGAGGTCTAAGAGAAGTACGTTAACTTCATTTGTCACTTAATCAATGACTCTCGCTGACTTGAATCAATGACCGGAGCTCCACCAAGAGAGTCAATACGTGACCTCACCCAACTCTCCCTCCCTTTTAACTCTTCTTCCCTTACTGTGAGAGAGTTTCTCTGTGTGTGTCTGTACTCATTCACTTTAGCCAACTCCTCTGATTATCTGTCTGTCACATACAGATCTGGAACCAGGCTAGTCTACTGTCTGATTCCGCTGTGCTGTTGTGTGTTTGTTTAAGAGGGTTTGTCTTAAAGTATAGTTGGGCTGTTTGAAGCATAGTGGGCTGGCTGCCGTTGGTTCTCCTCCATGCCTGATCATTGGGTGGCGGCCGTGGGTCAGTCCTCATAATTTAATGATGAATAATACCCCCCGGAATGCCGGCTTTTAATCGATGGCATTATCCCTCGCTCCAACAGAGTACCAAAAGGAAGGATGGGGGGTTAGAGAGCCATGGAGGGAGGGAGACAGGGAGATCACAGTAGGTTTAGGCGGTATCCAGATTTTCATATCGTCATTCCATCCTTCTCTCGTCCCAGAATTTATGGTATGACCGGCATGGCACACAAGGAGGCGAATAGCGAAATCACATAGAAAACGAAGAAAAAAAAAACGAATTGCCAAGACGGGCAAATCCAGCTCATAAAGTTATACAAGCATAGCTAGTAGCTACCAAAATGTAATTTTCGGTGTGTGGACATTTACAAGCGAACGAGAGAAATTTGCAAATGGACAAAGTTGTGATGCATCCTTTTCTGAAGGAAGAGCAGCATGTGTACACAGAGCAGATGGGAGAATTAAAAAAACTGTAGTAGGAAGCACAGGGAATAAATGGCAGCTGTACAGATTACTCATCCAGAGCTCTTTGACTTCTGACAGAAAGCCATTAGAAGATATCTGATGGCAAACATTTACATACAAGTGTAACTTCATCACCTCATGTGCACAGCACAACAGTGACTTGCCGGTAGATACAGAATGCAATGGACTCACCAGCTTGCATTCTTCCATTGTGCTATTAAAAACAAACATGTGACTGGCTTAACTGTTCTGGGGAACTAATGTAAAAATGTAATTTTTTGAAAAAACTTCAAAGAAATGGTTTTGAAAACCGTTCCGTGTTTTTTACTGCGGTATACTGTATATGCGGTATAACGCCCAAGCCTAGAGACAGTGATAGTGATGAATAGAAGCCTGGAGAAGAAGAACCAGGAGCACTGGGAGACTGAAGGAGAGAGCGTGTGTGTTTGTATCAGAGTTTTGATGGGTAGTCTCTGTACAGAGGAAACCCACTCCTGGTATTCTGTATTCACAACATGATGGTTGTGTCCCAAATGGCACCCTAGTCCCTATAGAGTGCACTAGGACCCATTGGGCTCTGATCAGAAGTAGTGCGCTATGTAGGGAATAGGGTGTCATCTGTGTAGGGAATGGGGGGGGGGCATAATAACATACATAATAACATACATTTTTAACTGCAAATTAACCGCAAGAAGCCCAAACAGCAAACAGATTAGGGCTGACCCCAATTGATCGTTAGGCGGTTGGTTGACCAAGATTGTTTAGTCGAGCAGTAGCAAATATATATATTTATTTGCGCCCATCTCAGTGAACTAATCCATTGCGGAGGCCTAGACTAAAAGCCAATTTATGCTTAATCCTAAAATGTGGTCGGAGGATCCATATGGAGGGTGTGGCGCAATTGCGGAGCCTCCAGAGGCATGCAGAGTCCAAATCAAGCTTTGTACCGCATCGCCGTACCCCTCCTAAATTTTGTAACAATGCAGAGGGCCCTGTATGCTCCACATTGACATGATTGGTTGACGGTAGGTGGGGGTGGTACATCCTGTATAAACACAAACTCACTTCCTTGACAAAAGCTCTGCACTGCTCCGCGAAGCGTAAGAGGTATGAATGCCCTGATTTCTGCTGAGGACGTAAATGCTGCATGGCCAATGCAGATGTCGGATTGACCATGCACCCATATGCACAATGCACTCTCTCCAGAATGCGCGCTCTCCCGCCAATTTGTGCACATTCATTGTTTCTTAACTTTATTGTGTGAATTGTTTGGGTTTGATTGTTAGTGTATATCAATTCCCCATTACATATATTACCAGTAGTAGATTTACCGTTAATTCCTATCATTTCTAATCTACAATGTTTGTTACTTTGGTTATGGTAATTTATTTTAATGCATTCAATATTATTATTCCAGTCTTTCCGTTCGCATTGTCAGAGTGGACACATTGTTTGCAGAGCGCACAGCTATGCTACACTTGTGAGAAACAAGTTTTGGTTTATTTAATTCCATTTACGAGTTTTGTCAATTTAGTTATTGTCTTTTGTTTGGAGTGCTCCTGTTAATGTTGAGTAAGGACACGCACGCATGGAAGTAGGCTTACACGGAACCCAAACCGCCTGCGCACGTGCGGCATCGTGCATAAATGTATTTTGCCCCCCCCACACACACACACACACACCAAACGCGATCACATCACACAGGTTAAAATATCAAAACAAACTATGAACCAATTATATTAATTTGGGGACAGGTCAAAAAGCATTAAACATTTATGGCAATTTAGCTAGTTAGCTTGCACTTCTAGCTAATTTGTCCTCTTTAGCTAGCCTGCTGTTGCTAGCTAATCTGTCCTGGGATATAAACATTGAGTTGTTATTTTACCTGAAATGCACAAGGTCCTCTACTCCACCAATTAATCCACACATAAAACGGTAAACCCAAATCGTTTCTAGTCACCTCTCCTCCTTCCAGGCCTTTTCTTCTCTTGACTTTATATTGCGATTGGCAACTTTCATAAATTAGGTGCATTACCGCCACTGACCTGGTTTATCTTCAGTCACCCACGTGGGTATAACCAATGAGGAGATGGCACATGGGTAGCTACTTCTATAAACCAATGAGGAGATGGGAGAGGCAGGACTTGCAGCGCGATCTGCGTCAGAAATAGAACTGATTTCTATTTTAGCCCTTGGCAACGTAGACGCTCGTTGGCGCGCACGAGCAGTGTGGGTGCAATAACTAAATAACATAGATTTAAAAATGTATTTTGCAACGCTCACGCACGCGACGCGAGCGGTGTGGTCAGCCTGTTATAGGCTACCTGGCCTGCGCGCAAATGTAGGCATGTAGATGCACCCATTTGGGGGTGTGATAGTATTTCTGATTGGCTTAACGCACCACCACTAATGACCTGTGGAGCTTCTCAAAGTAATGTTTTCTTCACCTCAAACAGCAAGCAAACAAAGTATGTTTTTACTTCCGTTAAGAATGACAATAGTTCCTTAATGTATTTGAAATATCTTTCCAGCTCTCTCCCTTTCGATAACCACTCAGCATGAAAGTGAAAAATGTCATGCTCTGATCCAGTGGAAACGTCATGAAAATAGTCTTCTTATCAGTGCATGACTTGGACTGAAATAGGTTCCGGTACTCATTTTGGGTGCTGGTACTGTTTACATTTTGGTGCAACAGCTCCACAATACCTTTGAGCTAATATTCTATAAGAGGAACAGGTGCTCAAGCAGTAGAACATTTGAGGTGCGGGTACTCAGCTCCGGTGAACTCCTGCCCAAGTCAAACACTGCTTCTTATCCCTAGGCTATTTTTGCGTAGTTGGCAATGGCAATAGAAGTTACTTTTTAGGTTTGTATCATTTTCATTTAGATTGGGATAGAATATTGATTAAACACATGACAATGAATTTGAGATAGGTAGACGTTATTATGAATTAAATGAAACTGTTTCACGAAAATGTGCATATGAAAACCATAACTGGCACGCAGATGGGTAGAAATGGTAAGATAAATTGGCATTTCACATGAGAAAGGTTGCCGACTCCTCGTGTAGCCTATTACCGGTAACTTCAGGAGAGTAATGGCAGAATCTGTTTAGCCAGCGGGAGGAGGATTTTTGGCAATTTCTCGCATGGAATAGCCTTCATTTCTCAGAACAAGAATAGACTGATGAGTTTCAGAAGAAAGATCTTTGTTTCTAGCTATTTTGAGCCTGTATTTGAACCCACAAATGCTGATGCTCCAGATACTCAACTAGTCTAAAGAAGGCCAGTTTTATTACTTCTTTAATCAAAACAACAGTTTTCAGCTGTGCTAACATAATTGCAAAAATGTTTTCTAATGATTAATTAGCCTTTTAAAATGTTAAACTTGGATTAGCTAATACTTCGTGCCATTGGAACACAGGAGTGATGGTTGCTGATAATGCGCCTCTGTACACCTATGAAGATATTCCATAAAAAATCTGCCATTTCCAGCTACAATAGTCATTTACAACATGAACAATGTCTACACTGAATTTCTGATCAATTTGATGTGATTTCAATGGACAAAAAAATGTGCACTTCTTTCAAAAGCAAGGACATTTTAAGTGACCCCAAACTTTTGAACGTTAGTTTAGGTTGTGTTTATATATGGAGAAAAAAACACTTTTTTCCTAGCAATCGATTGGTCGAAAGAACAGACGACTTTCGGTCGGCCAAGATTTAGGGGACAACCCTAAAACAGATCATGTTTAACTGAAACATACTTGAAACCTTGCTTACATTTGTATACGATCACATTTTTCTCTCTATTATGCCTGTGAATACTTGAACAGATTTCTTAAATTCAAATCACTTGTAGCTGATTTCCTGGGGTTTTCAGTCTATTATGTACAACAATAATAAAACCATTTTTTGCTCAGGCAACTTGGGGGGCCAAATAAAAACTGACTACCAGTTGGGGAATCCTGCTGTTGCAGCTCAGGGAGGAGAAGAGACAATACCAGAGTCACCTGGAGGAAGACAATGAGATAGAACAGACTTAGTTTGCTAGGTTGAGACACTATAGCAGAGTTATCCATTACAAAGTTATCCACTCAGTGTCCTGAAAGAGGACAATAACAGAGTTATCCACTCACGTGCCCTGAAAGAGGACAATAACAGAGTTATCCACTCAAGTGTCCTGAAAGAGGACAATAACAGAGTTATCCTCTCAAGTGTCCTGAAAGAGGACAATAACAGAGTTATCCTCTCAAGTGTCCTGAAAGAGGACAATAACAGAGTTATCCACTCAAGTGTCCTGAAAGAACACAATGTTGACGCAATCATAGGACATTATTCGGATTCTACTCATACAGTATGTGGCAAGTCTCCTCTCTCTCCTCTCTCCCTCTCTCCTCTCTCTCCTCTCTCTCTCTCAGGCTAAAAACATTATTTTGCTGCTGGAGCCCGATAATCATATTTAGGCAGTTTGATTCGTTCACACACACAGCGGCATTATGTTTCCTTGTAAGGAAATATTGGAACAATGCATTTAGTTGTAGAACCCACAGATGAAGTTGCAAACCAGACCACGTTTAATGGTGTTTTCAGACACAAACAGAACTGCCCCATCAAGGAACCATATGGTATCTCTTCTTCTTTTAGACTGTCTGCAGCTAAAATACACTCTTCGCTTTTGCCAGGAGGGCTTGTGTTTTTAGGAACATTGTTTTAAAATCAGGTCAAGTCACTGGGCTTTCCTTTCAGGGGGAACTCAAAAGATTTGGGCATGTAGGTGGTTATGATGTGCCTAGCATGACAGCTTGCTGCGGCTTTGCCATTCACCAAATGATTCCTGACAACGTGTCTGCTTGCCTTGCGGTGCACAGTGTCTGTAACACTAGTGTTTTAACCCAGATTTGGCACTACTGTACCAAAGACAACACACGCGTACATGCAGACCCCCCACTCCCACACACACACTTCCCCGTAAACACTACCCCAATCCTCTGTCTGTGTCAGGCTGGGATGTTTGTCTCTGTTGACAGCTGTCAGGGCTAGTCTGGCTCCAGTGTCTAAGCACTTTGTCAAACTGCCTCTTAACTGCCAGCGTGGACTCACTGAGCCGGCCCTGCACAGCCGGGAGACTGATTTAGGCCGGGCACCGCACAGGGGGACCTAAATAGAGGTGACAGTCCCAGGCCCCCTGCTGAGATAGGGCTCCGCGTTAGCCCTTACCCCACCCCCAGAGGACTCAGGGCCTACCAGGACTTGGTAAGATAACAAAGCCCTGTTTCCCACTATGGGCATATGGGACAGATATGGGACTGATACACTGACTTCCTGACACAGAGGATAGGAGAGGCTGGATTCTCCTCTTGTGGCACTCAATGACTTTGATGTGTTTTTTTAACCCAGTGGCTGTGTCTGGTGAACTAGTTATCTGTGCTATGCATACCTTGGGATTGTATTTGTCTAAATCAGTGATGTGTTAGGCTTAGTACATTCAGCATATCCTGCTTATTTTTGCATGTTATAATCTGACATGGTTGACTCATTTTTAACCTCTCCTGAGGAGGGCGCCATTGCCCTTTGTTGTTGGATCTTCAAAGAGGATTGTTCCTTTTAAAACAATGGGGTTTTCAGGGGATTTTGCTGTATACGGAATTTGGTTTGGCTAATCTCTGAATGTCGAAACACCCAATGTCAAATATCACTATTCTATACTACACCATGTGAAGCAACCAGGGGGTAACCGTTTTTGCATTCAAAATAGGCCTACTGTGCAAGCTTACCGGTAGGTCTCAAGTGGCCATACACCATGAAACACTCTCTCTCTCCTCACTTCAATGGTTCTGTGAAACCTTCTCTGTGTAATTACTCTCTGCCTCAAAGTCGCTCCAAGGTCGGAACTTCAAATTGCCTCTCAAATTGACTCGGGGGGAACCTTGTCACAGCTTCAGCCTGGGTCTTAAACTAAGTTAATTTATTAGTTCTGATATGATATAGGCCAAGGCGATAGGCATGCTACGTGTTCTATATGATATCTATCGCGGCTCATTTGAGGATTTGTTACGATGTGAAGGACACAAGCTAGCAAGCAGTGGACATCCGTTTCCGTGGCGCCAGCCACAACAAGGTGGTAGAAGAGGCTATAAGCCGTGCTGGGCATGATGATGTTGGGTATGGGGCAGTGCCAAGGTACAGTTGACTTTGCCAGGGGCCTAGCTTGTCTGAGTCTGAAGTGGAGAGGCTTGCGCACAGACAGGCCGTTAGTCAGTCATCACAGAGGGTTATTACCGTATTGTTGTTGCAGTCAGTTAGACAGTAGCCTTACTAAGACACAAGGCTTGACTCTCATCCCCTTACAAGGGGATCAGTCTTCTCCACACAGATGCAGCACTCCACACAGTGCCATGAGCTGCTCTAGGACTTGACGAGGCCTGGGTACCTAAACCCCACCATCAAGGCTCTGTGGACGCTGTTGGATGGGCTCTGGAATGGAGGACATGTTCATAGGTGCTGAAGAAAAATACATCTGTTAGAAGCATCAGTTAAAAACATCAGTTAGGTTCGTGAGAAATGGAATTCTCATTTGTTTCAAAACACATTTAAATGACCCAGGATTAAGTTAGTCTACAATGGCAATACGAGAGAAGGGCTAATTCATAACTTTGACTGTCTTTAACACAGTTTTTGGGATGAGACTACAACAGATGTTATGATTATTTCCAGCAGTCAGGCACGTTCAAATCTGTTTAGTAATGAGGGGAAGTGTACGCCATTGGGCCAATTTTAGAGTGTGTTTAACCCGTGCGTGCAGACAATATTTTTTCCAGAAGGGTTTTTGGTTGTGGGGCAAAGAGACCCTCCTTCCGCCCTTCTAAATCTGACTTGTGCTCACACACACATGCACACACACACACACACAGTCAAACACATACACACACACACATGCACACACACACACACAGTCAAACACATACACACACACACAGTCAAACACACACACACACGCATGCACACGCGCACACACACACACACACACACACACACACACATGCACACACACACACACACACAGTCAAACACATACACACACACACAGTCAAACACACACACACACGCATGCACACGCGCACACACACACACACACACACACACACACACACACACAGTCAAACACACACACTCACACACAGTCAAACACACACACACACACAGTCAAACACACGCACACGCATGCACACGCGCGCACACACACACACACACAGTCAAACACACACACTCACACACAGTCAAACACACACACACACACACAGTCAAACACACGCCCACACATGCACACGCGCGCGCACACACACACACACAGTCAAACACACACACTCACACACAGTCAAACACACACACACACACACAGTCAAACACACACACACTCAAACACAGTCACACACACACACACTCACACACAGTCAAACACACACACACTCACACACAGTCAAACACACACACAGAGACAAAACAGACAGAAGTTCCGTGACTGTGCCACATGAAATTAGAATGGAAATTTGTAGAGCCTGCAGACAATCCTCTCTCTCATTAAAGGATAAATCTCTCTTTCCCCCCTCCCCTATTTCCTACTCTTTTTTTTCTCCACATGGCATGCTCTCCTCCTCTCCCCCTGTTCACTCTCCCTTTCTTTCCTTCTCTCCATTGCATTCTTCCTTGCAACTAGACACATGCTGTAGTGCTTTCTGTGTTCAGTTTAAGATTATTTTCATGCGAGTTAATGTTTTGCATTCATTTCTATATGCATTTGGCATGAGAATATGTATATGTCATTGCCAATGGTTTCTGAGCCCGTGCTATAGGCACAGAGAAATACAAAAATCAGTCTTGCCCCTGCGCGCTCTCCTCACTCACACCATGTGTGTTATTAACAGATTTTTAGGACTCTCTGCTTGAATGCTTCTATCCTCTTTAATAACAGATGTGGTATCCACAGCCTAGGACCCCTGATGTGCTGCTGCTCATGGTGTGTGTGTGTGAGATGGAGAGGCCTGCATGATAGTCCCACCTGAGAGTCCGCAGGAACCTTCCTTAAGAGTAGAGAAAGAGATCCATTAGAACTGAAGACAGTAATCCATAGTTCTTCATGTGAGAGTGGGGCTCCATCACACTGACCATAGAGATGGGTCAGAGGCATGTGACTAACAATCACAGTGTCTCTGGCTGTAGAAAGAGTCAGTCAATTATTATTTAGAATCAGTCAAATATTTTATGCTTTGTATTTATTTGTACTCTCCTGGGGTCCTACCGCTGCACCATCAAGAGCTTCCTCACCGTTTGCATCACGGTCTGGTACATGAGTTGCTCCGTCCACGACCGCAAGTCCCTCCAGCGGGTAGTGAAGTTGGCCCAGTACATCACTGGTGCCGTGTTCCCACCCATCCAGGACATGTACTTGAAACGGTGCCTGAGGAAGGCCCACAGCATCATCAAGGACCCCACCCAATTTAAACTCTTTCCCCCCAATCCCCCCGTACTCTGATACATGTGTAAATATTGGACTATAAATTGTGCCTTCCTGCATTATACTCATGCAAAAAATATATTATATTCTACTGAGCCATTTACTTTATGTTCGTATTATATTTTGGGGCGGCAGGTAGCCTAGTGGTTAGAGCGTTGGGCCAGTAACCGATAGGTTGCTAGATCGAGTCCCCGAGCTGACAAGGTAAAAATCTGTCGTTTTGCCCCAGAACAAGGCAGTTAACCCACTGTTCCTAGGCCGTCATTGTAAATAAGAATTTGTTCTTAACTGACTTACCGTGTTAAATATAGGTTAAATAAAAAATATATATATTTTAATATTTTTTGTTGTTGCATTGTCGAGAAGGAACCTGCAAGTAAGGATTTCATTGTATATCATGTGTATCCTGTACATACGACTAATAAAACTTGAAACTAATGTCAACCAATGTGTAGCCTGGCCTACCTCCTGCTGTCAACCCCCAAAGTGAGCCCCGGCCAAAGCAGCCCAGTCAGCAGCCATTAGGGCTCTGGAAGGTGGGTACTTGTGTGTGTGTGTGTGTCCTCTCCTTAGATGACCTAGTTGAGAGACGGCGAACTCCCACTCCCATAAGCCTCGCAAGTCCTTTACGTATTGATCCTCTCCTGCCAGAAGGAACTCTGCCACTGATCTGCCCCCTTCATGACACACACCTGTCAAACTCACGCACGCGCATACACACAGGCACGCTGATGATGTTTTTGTATGCGCTCTGGTTTGGTACAGAAATATAGGCTTGTCATTGTGGAACATGGATACAGATTGCAGTTGAAATTGTCTCTTGTTGACAAAAAAACAAGGGAGGTGGCACAATGAGTGTTATTCAGAAGTCAAGTAATGCTCATTTCATGCCTAGCATGATGACAGGGTTTTCAATATTGCGTCAGAAAACAACTATTTTGGCGCTGCATTTCTTATTATAAATTTGAACCGTGTCTCGCATATCTGTAACGCGTCTGTGTATTTGTGCACCATATTCACCAGCCATACCCAGACAATACAAAGACACCTGTTTTTCAATTCAAGATATTTCTTTCTTCGGTCTTTAATTTGGGAGAGTCACCCCTCCAAAGTCAGACGTTGTTAGAGACTACACCCCTCCGAATCAGACAGTGACAGGGGGTGGGATGTTTTTTGTCTCATGTTGTTTTTCCATCAGACATTGTGTGTTGTGAAGGCTCGGTGCTGATGCTGTGTGTGTGTGTGTGTGTGTGTGTGTGTGTGTGTGTGTGTGTGTGTGTGTGCATGCGTATGTGTGCGTGCGTGTGTGCATGTGCGTGTGTGTGTGCGTGCGTGCGTGAGTGTGTGTGTGTGTCTACCTGTTAGCGGATTGAGAGGAGCAGAGGTTGGGGGCGTGGTGGTGTTTGGTCAGGGGAAAGTGTGTTACCGTATGCCTCTCAAACACACCTCAGTACTATGCCTCACCCACACCTATGGTACACACACAGAGACAGTACCCCGCTGAGACACAAACAGGCTGCTCAACTCCGTCTGATCTTTTATTCAGCAGCCTCAACGCTTATTATTGAGAGGAGAAGAATAGGAGAGGAGAGAAAATAGAGATTTTCCACATCATGGTACACTGCTTATATTTAACTGCCAAGAAGTGTCACTAGGCTAGGAATGTTACAGTTGTAGAATTCTCTGTCTTTCTCTCCCTTTCTCTCTCCTTTTCTCTCTCTCTCTCTGTCTCTCTCTCGCTCTCGCTCTCCCGCTCTCTCTCTCTGTCTCGCTCTCTCTCTCCCGCTCTCTCTCTCTCTCTCTCTCTCTCTCTCTCTCTCTCTCTCTCTCTCTCCCTCCCCCATCATATCTGTTGGTGGCCATTTTGGTTCTTTGTGTACCTGATCTCCAATCCCCTTTTGCCCTCAACATTCTCCCATGTTCCCCTGGCTTAGGTTTCAGTTTAAGGGCCTCAGCCCTTCAGTTTCCCTCAAGAGTCTCCAGTGGGACTTCCCAGAGCCTGTGAGTTGCTCTGTAGGGACAGACAGGCAGGTGTTAGCTGTCTAAACCCAGCAGTCTCATTAACAGGCCTGTTAGTACAGGTGTAGCACCTGACACCCAGCAGGGTAATCTACTCTACCAAGTCTGGTCTGGCCCCAGACTGCTCTGCTCACTAACCCTCTGGCCCTTATTAGGAGGTCACATTAATCAACTGCTTTTAATAGGCAGAGCATAGTAACATATTTTTAGGCTCTAATAATTCAATAACGTTTTGTAAAAAAGAGAACCTGTGTAACAGGAAGTGTGTACAACATTGCGTCAGGGCACTCTGTACATTGAAATCCCATATGTGAATGGTAAGACACCGTCTCATGAGCTCCCACAGGAAGTGCATGTGTTTAGATCCATGTTAACTATTAGTCCACTCACTAGTCTTTAGGCAATGTGTGTGATGGTTTTCCATGTAATCTCCCTCTCTAACACTCGTGTGTGTGTGTGTGTGTGTGTGTGTGTGTGTGTGTGTGTGTGTGTGTGTGTGTTGTCATTGTGTTGTTGTTCCATGTTCAGAGCCTAATTACCCCACTCGTTAAGAGTGGGAATAAACACGCTGTACATCCTTCTGGGGGTTCATGTCTAAATGAGCTTGTTGTTGAACTGACAGAGTTCGTGTGGCGCCATTGTAGTGCAGTAATCACCCACATTTGCCCGTAGCCCAGTCCCATTTTATACTGCCATAGAAGTCATTCTACTGCAAAAAGCACAAGAATGAGGATTTCGATTTCGACCCCCCCTATCTTAGATTGGAAGTATTATGTTCCAAATCGTATGTTAGGTACAATATTTATTGAAGATTATATGAGTCCTATCAATGAAAATGGTCAATTTGCGTGCAATCAATTCGCTTAATCTCTCAGAGATGCAATTAGATTTCAACAAAATAATGTTTCAGGAATGCTAATCGTATCTGTTTCTAACTGCAAAAACGATTTCAGAGCATTCTGAGATGGTGGGTGTCATGACGTGCTGAAATGAGACAGAGGGGAGCATTATGAGGAAGGCTTTTAGAGACAGTCCATTTGCAGTGCCATTGTTTTGATCATTGATCTTTTGAGCAGACACAGAACGATACTTCTCTCTCTCTCTCTCTCTCTCTGTCTCTCTCTCTCTCTGTCTCTCTCTGTATCTCTCTGTCTCTCTCTCTCTGTCTCATTCTCTCTGTCGCTCTCTTTCTGTCTCTCTCTCTCTGTCTCTCTCTCTCTGTCTCTCTCTCTCTCTCTCTGTCTCATTCCCTCTGTCTCTGTCTCTCTCTCTCTGTCTCTGCCTCTCTCTCTCTCTCTCTCTGTCTCTGTCTCATTCTTTCTCTCTCTCTCATTCTCTCTCATTCTCTGTTTCTCTCTCTCGTCTCTGTCTCTCTCGCGCTCTCTCGTGCTCTCTCGCTCTCTCGCCCTCTCTCGCGCTCTCTCGCCCTCTCTCGCCCTCTCTCGCTCTCTCTCGCACTCTCTTGCTCTCTCTCTCTGTCACTCTAGCTCTCTCTCTTGCTCTCTGTGTATCTCTGTCTCTCTCTCACTCATACCCTCATATATGGTAGCCCCATGTGTCTCCTCAAGAAATGAAAAACCTTTCAACATCTCCATCCTTTCTTGTCTCCATCTTTTCGTCTCTCCATCGTTTCTCCCATCCCCTCCATCAGGGCTTGGCTGTCCCCAGACCACCTTCAGCCACAGTACCAGAGTCATCACACAGCGTAGAGCACAGTCACAGCAAGCCCTGCTGTTTTCAACACAAGATACTTGAGGCAGTGGTACCACACTGTAGACATCGTCTCTCCTCTCTCTGGGAGCAATCCTTAACTCCCTAACCTCTGTCTCTGTAGTGGGTCTGAGGGTGTCTCACCCGAGTTTGTGAGTACGTACACTGCTGCTGGTTGTCTGTGATGCAACACAACACCAATACTGCTGTAACACAGTAACAGGGCTGATCTAGCTCTGCACACAGGAGGAGGATACTGTAGCTAGCTAGCATGTCAACACACATCTGCCCTCTTTCCACCTCCTTTCTCCCCCTCCCCCTATCTTTGTACTGTACCAGCTGGGTCATGTTCTTAGTGGTGCCAGTCGGCCTCCAACCCCTCCAGACCCTAGGGGCCTTTGGCAGAGCAGTGACCCACTAGCAAGGCCCAGACCCGGACATCAGTCATGACATTATCCCCCTCATGAGGGATGGTGATGGTGCCTTGACACAGACATGGGTTAACTTCACGCCTCACATCCACTGGTGACGTCTCTTACTTACTCTCTGCTCTGACTTCCCCTTCAGCCTAGGAAGTGTGTGTGTGTGTGTGTGTGTGTGTGTGTGTGTGTGTGTGTGTGTGTGTGTGTGTGTGTGTGTGTGTGTGTGTGTGTGTGTCGTACCTCTGACTTGAGTTTGGCCCCATTCACAGGTCTGTGTCTTCCATTCACATACTATTCAGCCATTTAAAGCATATGTATAACATGTCTATGTATATTTCATGTATAAGCGATGTATGTTTCATGTCAGTCTCTGTCTAGGGCACAGACAAGTGACAAACGTGTTAGGAATTCATTAGTTTTTTCCCATTTCAGATGTTCTCTGTCAGACTAGCATACTTCCTTTGGCTCAAACCTAACCCAACTGTGCCACTGTGTTTTGCACTGCTTTTATGCTCAGTAATTAGATTGTGTTTAGGTTTTACAGAGAGAGAGTATGCGAGAGTGTGTATGAGAGAGTGAGAGGTACAGTGTATTAATAGAGGGATAGACAGTGGAGAGAGAGAGAGAGTGGGGAGGAGGAGAGAGTGAAAGAGGGAGCAGGAGGTGGGGTGGGGGGCAGAGAGTTAGAAACGGAGGTTGCGATGCAAGCACAGCCATGTTTGATACCTGTGTGTTTTTTCTCTCTCTGGCGCCGAGGGTTGATTTGAATATCAAAGCCCATCTCCCCTCCGAACAGGTGATGCTGCCTGCGGCGCCCGACACCCTTTGACAGGTGGTCCCCGCTGGCGTGTGTCTGAGAATGTGTGAGTGTGTGTGTTTGTGAGTGTGAGACCGGCTGTGTGTGTGTGTGTGTGTGTGTGTATGTGTGTGTGTGTGTGTGTGTGTGTGTGTGTGTATGCAGGCTGTGTTTGTGTGCGTGTCTTTGTGAAGAAACGTGGCTCTTGTCAGCGAGATACCTTCTCCCCTCCCAGCCTTATTGAAGTTACACACATTAAACCCCCGGAACGGCTCTGCACAGTGCGGCAGTGAAGTTGTGTGAGCACCTAGCACCGAGCGGAGCGCCTCGCGTGGCTGTTTATATTTCTGTTTGCGGCTGGCGGGCGCAGTGAGGCAGATAGCAGGGATGATGTATTGAAGTAAGCTTTTTCCCTTTTTGTTTGTTGTATTTCTGTCTTCCTGTCTTGGCTTGCCAATACCTTGATCAGCAGGGATTGTATACTGAGCCTTCAGCAGAACTAACTGTTTTGACCTCAAGTGACCTCTATGATTATGATCCAGCCTGTTCAGGCCTGTGGGTTAGAGTTGGACTGTAGCCATGCTGACTCAATCATAGAGCTGAGTTGTGTGTGTGTGGCTCCTAACCTGTTTACAGACAACATGACCATAATGGCGCTCCTAGGGAAATGACGCTCCCCCGACCGTTGCATTTCTCTCCTCTGAATGTTGTCATTATATAGGGATCATTACACAAGTTATCATGCAACTACAACACACATTTGCAGACACACACAGACAGATATACATACACACACGGACACACACGGACACACACGCTACACTACATTACACTAAATTGCAAAATGCTGAATCCCAGGGCAGTAAAGTGTCCCAGTGAAATGTGACTCAGTAGGGGGGTAAGTCAGTCTCTAGTGTATGTGTCTGATCACACCTGTTGTGGAAGTGTGATCCACAGGTGGTTGGCAGTGTTACCCGCTGGGGCATCTAGTGTGTCTGTGTGTGTGTATCAGCAGTGAGCCAACAGGACAGGAAACAGCAGGAACCGCTGCTTCAGGCTCCCAGGAAGTAGAAAGTGACCGAGGGCAGATTTCTCACATCCACCTCTGCTATTAGCTTTGCTATACCCGTGAGTCCTTCAGGACAGATGGGCTGCATTTCAATGGAAAGTGCCATGGTGTGATATTCTTTGTTCATTGTATTAACATCTCACACCAAAGCAAGTCATTCAGTAGTGTTGCTGGTTTTGATCAGTATGTCCTTTAGAGGTAATACTCTACAGTAGCAGTAGGGGGCACTGTGGTGCTACTATTGATGTGTGAGGCTATGGCTGATCAGCGAGTTTTAAGCAGACATTGTATCCTACACACTCTGATCAAACACACACAACTCTGACTGTCATTCTATGATGTGTGATGTATGCCGTTTAGCGGACGCTTTTGTCTAAAGCGACTTAGTCATTTTAAGTATTGGTGGTCCCAGGAATCGAACCCACTATCCTGGCGTTTTAAGTACCAGTGGTGTGAAGTAATTAAGTAAAAATACTTGAAAGAACTACTAAAGTCGTTTTTTTCTTTACTTTACTGTTTATTTTTTTGACAACTTTTACTTTTACTTCACTACATTCCTAAGGAAAATGATGTACTTTTTACTCCAAACATTTTCCCTAACACTCAAAAGTACTCGTTACATTTTGAATGGATAGCAGGACAGAAAAATTGTCTACTTCACACACTTATGAAGAGAGCATCCCTGGTCATCCCTACAGCCTCTGAAATGGCGGACTCAGTAAAGACATGCTTCGTTTGTAAATGATGTCTGAGTGTTGGAGCATGCCCCTGGCTATCGGTAAATAAAAAAATCAAAGAAAATGGTGCCGCCTGGTTTTCTTAATATGAGGAATTTGAAAAGATGTGTACTTTTACTTTTGATACTTAAGTGTATTTAAAACCAAATACATTTAGACTTTTACTCAAGTAGTATTTTACTGGGTGACTTTCACTTTTAATTGAGTCATTTTCTATTAAGGTATCTTTACTTTTACTCAAGTATGACAATTGGGTACTTTTCCCACAGCTGGCAAGCACCATGCTCTACGGACTGAGCTACAGAGGACTGAATATTACATGTAACAGCATGTGAGATAGCCGTGTCTTTCACCACTTGTGTTCATACTGATGATGTAAGAAAGGCTTTATAAATACATTTGATTTGGTTTGATTCATTAGGGTGACCACATATCCCGGATTGTGCGGGACAGTCCCTCATGTTGGCCCTTTGTCCAGCGTCCCGCAACCAAACAATCATGTTCCACATTTGATCAACAAATTCAAACACCACTAATTTAAGAAGAAAGATGATTTGTCCCGTATTTCGGTCAGACCTGTCTCTTATGACAAGATATACACATCATAAGGATTTGTTACTCGTGATGTCAAACACTTCTCCAATCGTTGATGAGAGCTGATATTCTGCACATTTTAAATGTAGTCACCCTAGTGTTCATACGTCTGTTGGCGTATATTCCATCTGGTACCAATGTCACATCAGTCCATCTACTGTACTAAAAGGATCCGTAGAGCAGAGAGCAGAATATCTAGTGTTCACCACCACCACACGTTCCTTCCTGAAGAACATCACGTCAGGGATGTAAGGTTGCTGGTTTGGTGATGTAATGCGTCATCTCCACAAATGAACTTGATTAAAAGGAAATTGTATCAGACGTATAAATACTGTATGTCATCCCCTGAGGTTGGAATGTCTTCTGTCGTGCACGCCACAGAAGGATATCACATGTTAGTATATGGACGAGACATCATCCTATGTGCCTTTGGTGTTGGTCTCACAGAGGGAGCTTATTGGGTGATTCTAGGCCATGGGGAGGATGGAGGTATCTACAGCCAATCTTCGGTGATACCCCAGGACTTAGATCTTTACAGCAACGAGTGGCGCAACGGTCTAAGACACTGCGTCTCAGTGCTAGAGGCGTCACTACAGACCCTGGTTTGATTCCAGGCTGTATCACAACCGGCCGTGATTGGGAGTCCGATAGGGTGGCTCACAATTGGCCATAGCATCGTCCGGGTTAGGGTTTGGCCAGGGTAGGTTCATCATTTTAAATAAGAATTTATTCTTAACTGACTTGTCTAGTTAAGTAAAGTACAATCTCTCCACACAGTGGGTACTGGAGCCAGCACAGCTCTAAACTACAAGCAGTCTTTCTCACTATCCTTCTTCTTTCTTCACCTCTACTGAATAAAAGAGAAGAAAGTATGTTGTTTCCCAAAGGGGGAGGGGAGGAGGAGGAGAGAGACGGAGGGAGGGAGAGAGATGGAGACACTTATTACTGCTCCTCTGTGGGTTGTTTTGCACCATCTTTATTTATTTAATTTAACCTTTATTTAACTAGGCAAGTCAGTTAAGAAAAAAAATATTATTTACAATGACGGCCTACCCCGGCCAAACTCGTACGACGCTGGGCCAATTGTGCGCCGCCCTAAGTGACTCCCAATCACGGCCAGATGTGATACAGCCTAGATCTGTGAAATTTCTCCAAATAATAGGCTTAGTCTTTCTCATCCCTGGCTATATGCTTTACGTGGGTGCATGTGTGTGCTTTGCATTTGAGCATAGAGCTCTATGGGCCTAGTATGATTCATTTTGCTGCCGTGTACGATCCTCTCTCCTAAACATTGAACATCGGGGGGTGCGAATCCAACACTGTACCACTAATCTCTAATGAGACTGATTGTACTGTGTGTGTGTACGCACCCTTCTGTGTCCTATGTGTGTAAGTATGTTTAGTACAGGGAGTTACTGATGTGGTATTGCATATCCAGAGTTATGTCTAGGGCTGTTACGGACCGTTTTACCGCCCCGCCGGCGGTCATGAGTCATGACTGCAGTCAAATTCCACCTGACTGTTTAGTCACGTTAACTAAGCTTCTCCAAAACTGTGCTCTGATGCTGCTGATGGTCATTAGTAGCCTACCAAACTTGCTAACTGCCTGGTACTCAGCATGCTATTGTCCCTCTAATCACTCTGACATCAAGGCAAATGTAATTGAAAATCAAATCAAACACTTCATGAGAGCCTATGAGCTCATGTTGTGCAACATTTCTATAGGCTATGCAATTGCATGAGAAAACAGAGTCATGGCCTCTACTAAAAAGAGGAGGGTCCCATCAGGTTTCTATAGGCTAGGCCTACTATATTTATTTCTCAACTTTCCTAATATTAAGCACGTTGCTTTTATTAAGCACAAGAGGAGTATAGTCTACCTGGTTGGCATGAAAATGAACCGCGGGAAAAACGTCCTCCGTTCGCTATTTAAGTGCATAGATGACATGTATTTTGCTCCCCCTGTTCTGAGACAGGTGCATGATAATGGTCCAATTTGAAATCAAAACTACTTTCACACATATATTATTTAGTGTATGTAAAGACAATATTGTCACCCATCAGACTATTCTTAATTGAATCTTATCACTTGTGATGCCCAGTGTGTGCAGTAAGGCAAGACACAGTGCATGCTGGTGACATTTTCAAGTCATAGTTGCACTCCTCATGTAGCCTAGCCCATTGGCCTATATGTTTTGATAAGGTTTGTATCACAACTAAAGTGGCACATATATCATCCGCTTTACAACTGGTATAGAGCATAACTGGCATACATAAGTGGCGCGTGAGTTTTTCATCTTCAAAATGCACCTGCGTTATTATAAAGTTCCATTTTTATCTTGAAATTGATCTTTATTATAAAGGTCCATTTTTATCTTGAAATTGATCTTTATTATAAAGGTCCATTTTTATGGTGAAAATTATCTTCCCCGAACTTAAACTCAAGCGCTGCCTATGTACAGTTGAAGTCAAAAGTTTACATTCACCTTAGCCAAATATATTTAAACTCAGTTTTTCACAATTCCTGACATTTAATCCTAGTAATGCCCTGTCTTAGGTCAGTTAGGATCACCACTTTATTTTAAGAATGTGAAATGTCAGAATAATAGTAGAGACAATGATTTATTTCAGCTTTTATTTCTTTCATCACATTCCCATTGGGTCAGAAGTTTACATACACTCAATTAGTATTTGGTAGCATTGCCTATAAATTGTTTAACTTGGGTCAAACGTTTCAGGTAGCCTTCCACAAGCTTCCCACTGTAAGTTGGGTGAATTTTGGCCCATTTCTCCTGACAGAGCTGGTGTAACTGAGTCAGGTTTTTAGGCCTCCTTGCTCGCACATGCTTTTTCAGTTCTGCCCACAAATTTTCTATGGGATTTTGGTCAGGGCATTGTAATGGCCACTCCAATACATTAACTTGGTTGACCTTAAGCCATTTTGCCACAACTTTGGAAGTATGCTTGGGGTCATTGTCCATTTGGAAGACCCATTTGCGACCAAGCTTTAACTTCCTGACTGATGTCTTGAGATGTTGCTTCAATATATCCACATAATTTTCCTGCCTCATGATGCCATCTATTTTGTGAAGTGCACCAGTCCGTCCTGCAGCAAAGCACCCCCACAACATGATGCTGCCACCCCCGTGCTTCATGGTTGGGATGGTGTTCTTCGGCTTTCAAGCCTCCCCCTTTTTCCTCCAAACACATGGTCATTATGGCCAAACAGTTCTATTTTTGTTTCATCAGACCAGAGGACATTTCTCCAAAAAGTACGATCTTTGTCCCCATGTGCAGTTGCAAACCGTAGTCTGGCTTTTTTATGGCGGTTTTGGAGCAGTGGCTTCTTCCTTGCTGAGCTGCCTTTCAGGTTATATCGATATAGGACTCGTTTTACTGTGGATATAGATATTTTTGTACCTGTTTCCTCCAGCATCTTCACAAGGTCCTTTCCTGTTGTTCTGGGATTGATTTGCACTTTTCGCACCAAAGTACGTTCATCTCTAGGAGACAGAACGCGTCTCCTTCCTGAGCGGTATGTCGGCTGCGTGGTCCCATGGTGTTTGTACAGATGAACGTGGTACCTTCAGTCGTTTGGAAATTGCTCCCAAGGATGAACCAGACTTGTGGAAGTCTACAATTTTTTTTCTGACGTCTTGGCTGATTTCTTTTGATTTTCACATGATGTCAGGCAAAGAGGCACTGAGTTTGAAGGTAGGCCTTGAAATATATCCACAGGTACACCTCCAATTGACTCAAATGATTCCATTTAGCCCATCAGAACCTTCTAAAGCCATGACACAATTTTCTGGAATTTTCCAAGCTGTTTAAAGGCAGAGTCAACTTAGTGCATGTAAACTTCTGACCCACTGGAATTGTGATACAGTGAATTATAAGTGAAATAATCTGTCTGTAAACAATTGTTGGAAAAATTACTTGTGTCATGCACAAAGTAGATGTCCTAACCGACTTGCTTTATTAACAAGAAATTTGTAGAGTGGTTGAAAAAAGAGTTTTAATGATTCTAACCTAAGTGTATGTAAACTTCTGACTTCAACTGTATGTCAGTTAGGCTCTAAACTGGTTTTAAAGTAAATGAATATGCTTAATTTTAAGAAGTTATTTCGCCCCTTTAGTTGTGATACAAACCTTATCAAAACATGTGTTATAAATCCATAACCGCATTTGTGATCACTTTTGAGAACGTCTTTTTCCCGCTAATTGATTGCATTTGGACATTTGTGCTTATTCGCTACTGTCATGTGCGAATTTCTGCGCTTATAATGTGAAGAAATAGCCTAATAGTTTATCAACATTTTAAACTGAACGTTCTGATCTGTTGCATCAGCTTCATTGCTTTAAAACATTTTTTTGACGTGAATGGTTGTATTAATTTGGAATCTATCGCATCCCACAACTGTCAAAGAGTATGTTTGGAATATTTATTTCTCGCACAGAAGGAAGGACATGTTGACGAATAGAATAGGTAAACGTTTGTACTAAGATCTTTTGCTGTTGGTTAGGCCTGTTCATCTTGTTGGCTGACGAGAAGTACATTTGGACAGTTCTTCTAACATCTTCAAAATGCGCCTCGAAATTTGATAAGGACACGCACAGATGTGTCTGTCTTGTAGCCTACTTCTGGGCTGAGATGCCTGTGAGAAGGACCAAATCATTTGACGCCACTGGCTAATAAGATTTGAAATATCAGAGAGAGCCATGTGAGTGAGAGGTGCTTCGGAGCACGGCGATTGGCAGCCGGGAGAAGGGAATTAGTATTATTATATTCAGCCCAAGGGCATAACAGACACTTTGGCCGCAAGGCATGGAGTTTTTTAGGGGGCATTGAGGCCACACAAGGGGGTTGCCGCCGGGAAATTCAAGGCCTTGTGAGAATATTATCAAGTGCTTGTCAAATTGTGAATGAGAGACTGATGAAGTGTGTGCAGTCTGCGTAAGAAACAAAGTAGAGCTCATGCCTTTCCTGCAATTTGATTCAAATCATCATTTGTCGCATCATGCAGCCTTAGAATGTATTAAAAATTAAAACATATGTTTGTATAACAACTAAAGATACATAAATAACTGTAAGTTAAGCATATAGGAGCACCTGTTTCTTTGTTAATCGTTCAACACAGAATAGCCACGTGCGCACTCCCTCGGAAATCGTTTGGAGAAAATATCCTTTCTATTTTATTCAGCTATGTTCAATTGTATTCTTCATACTTTAAAGTAATATAAAATAATGCCACGGAATCCCAAGCATATCTTGTCTGCTAAATGAACTAGTGTAGCCCACAGCCATTTGGCATAGGCAGATCAAATCAAATCAAATGAAAGTGTATTTGTCAAGCGCTCCGAATACAACAGGTGTAGACCTTACAGTGAAATGCTTACTTACAGGCTCTAACCAACAGTGCAAAAAAGGTATTAGGTGAACAATAGTTAAGTTAAGAAATAAAACAACAATGCCGAACATAAGGACAACTCAGAGAATGCTATTCTGTTCTTCTGAAATAGACTACATTTTCTTCATATCATGTTTCTTTCGACCTGTCTAAAATAAATATTATATTTATTGTGATTTTGTAGGCTATATTACATGGATTTATTAGACTTTTTAAAATATAGATGTTCCAAAGGTCTGCAACAGTGGCTTGCTAAATCTATTTAATAATTCATGTTCAATTACCGTGAGACCGGCAGTTATTTGCTTGACAATCACCGCCACAGTCCTAGTTATGTCTCGTACTGTTTCAGTTTAATTGATCAATTCATTAGAGCTTGCTACCCGACATGAGCCCGATGACATTATACATTGGGTTAGGGCCGGGTAGGGCCTGTTTTTCATCAATATCTAGGGTACGGGTAGGGCTCGGGTATCACTAAATTGAAAATTAACATTTTGAACCTGAGCCATTTGCTTGTGCTCTGCTGCGCTATACATATCATGGTGTCAGAAGTTCTTTAACCTTGTTAAATACAAGACCAGAACATTGTCAGAATCCACAGGAGAGATTTTACAGAAAATAATGTTTAGAGTGTTGAAAAGTAGCTAGTTTACAGCTACTGCTCTCTGTCTCGTCATTGAGCAGAACAAATCAAATCAAACTTTATTTGTCACATGCGTCGAATACAACAGGTTACTGTGAAATGCTTACTTATATGCCCTTAACCAACAGCAAAAAAATAATAAAAAGTGACACAATAAAATAACAATAATGAGGCTGTATACTAGGGGTACCGGTACCGAGTCAATGTGCGGGGTTACAGATTAGTCGAGGTCATTTGTACATGTAAGTAGGGGGTAACGTGACTATAGATAATAAACAGCGAGTAGCGGCAGTGTAAAAACAAATTGGGGGGGGGGTCAATGTAAATAGTCTGGGTGGCCATTTGATTACAGCAAGCAGCAGTGTTGCTATGGATTGGATGCTCACACAAGCAGAGCAATGCACAGAGCGCGAGCACCGCAGGGAGCGAGGGACAGACAGGCGAGCAGCTAATGGATATTAACGGAGGCTGTTATTTCTGATTTCGGGCAAGGCCTGATGTAACTTTTTGGGGCGACCTGACCAAATTCACATAAAAATATGTTATAGATCTGTCATTCTCATGGAAAGCAAGTCTAAGAAGCGGTAGATCTGTTCTATACGCGCTATTTCTATGGTTCCCATTCTTAAGTTTTGTTTTTACGTCTTTTACTTTCATTTTGTACACCAGCTTCAAACAGCAAAAAATACAATATTATGGGTTGTGGATAATATATTTCATAGCGATTTAGATGGTACAATGATTCTCTACACTATGCCTGCTTGTTTTGTCACAAACTGAAATTAGGCAAACTATTAGAATTTTAGCAACCAGGGAATGGCGGAGCGATTTCTTCATAGTGCATCATTAAATTTGTCAGAAGCAACTGGGCCTGGGTAGGATAGGGCCTGAACGTCGCGGGCATGGGTATGGCTTGGGCTTAAAATTCATGCCCATGCAGGGCTCCACACTGCATTTCTGCGGACCACTTGGGGACAGGATACTCCTGTGTGGTTGTGGACAGGATCTTCCTGCCTTTATAAAGTCTCTGAAGAGGATACGGATGCTACAAATCACTTTTATCAGACAGAGACACGCTACAGATGGTTTAGCCGTTAGCCCGACTACCTCCCACTCGTCCCGCTACTTTACACTCACCCAGTGTTCTTTTCCCTTTGCGAGGAAGTCTCCACTTTCAGTGTACTTCAAAAACTCCTTACCGCTACTTTATCCTAATCTCAGCCTCGTCTTCTCGTCGATAGAACTTCTGAATCATCATCACTCACTTAGCGGCGTGTGTGCTAGCATCAAAAGCCTGCTGGCCTAGCGGTGGTTAACTTCAGGCTTTAGTGAATACCCGTCTTTAACACTTCTATCCTCTCTCCGTCTCCCAGCTGAGCCGGAACCTGCATTGTGTTTGAGACTTCGTGTTTAAGACGGGAAGTTCAGTGCAGCATATTTGATGGTTTTGAAGAAGAGGGATTGCGTCCTGATAGGCGAGAGGAAGGGAGAGAGAAAAGAGGAAGAGGGAGGATTTTGTGAAGTTTGGTTAATCATCCACTAAGCACCAGCTCAAATGCCTGATCACTACAAGATGAGTGTTCACACTGACACGGTTGAGGCATGAGAAGTTTCACCAAGGACATGTTACATCACCGACCCAGTCCGTTAGGGGATTGCACTCACAGAATGTCAGTCACAGGGGTGCGTCAGGGTAGCATACGACTTTGACTTTTCCCGGTATTAAGATGTACTGCAGCTCTCTTTCAACCAAGATCATGTTTTTGTAATACCTAGTGACGGACTTGACACAGTGTCATGCTAAACTGTAATGGTGATCAGGTACGTTTAAAGCAGAAGAGAGCATGGTCTGTCTGTCCCTCTATCTTTCTCTGTCTCTCTGTCTCTCTGTCTCTCTGTCTCCCTGTCTCCCTGTCTCCCTGTCTCCCTGTCTCTCTGTCTCTCTGTCTCTCTGTCTCTCTCTCTCTCTCTCTCTCTCTCTCTCTCTCTCTCACACACACTCACTTAAACACCCATAAACGCCAGCGGACCCTGATATGCTGCGGGTCGGGGCGGTGATGCAATGTCTGTAATGTAATGTCAACCTCTCTCCTCTACAATGACAGTGTCCTAGTCTCAGTCCTAGTTTCAGTCCCTCTCTTTGTTCTAACTGCCCATAGCCCTGAGGGGTTCATAACCCTCTATATATCATTATGATTCTATGGCCCTGGCTAGCGTTGAAGGGGTGTGTGTGTGTGTGTGTGTGTGTGTGTGTGTGTGTGTGTGTGTGTGTGTGTGTGTGTGTGTGTGTGTGTGTGTGTGTGTGTGTGGTCTCCAGTGACTTGGCCAGCATTACATCAAAGTGTCTCTCTCTAGTATTTATCACTGTCCCCACTATGATGATACTGCCCGCCTGGCTGCAGTGGCCGCTGACAAGTGAGGTTTATAGTGGTGATTTCATCTCCCAGGCAGCAGTGTCCGTTCAGCTCCCGTCAACTCACATCCAAAACCAGAATGAAAGGATTGGCTTTTTATATTTGCTCTCTCTCGTGTGAGAAGAATAGCCAAGTCCTAATCAACAGAGGAGAAAGCAGACGTTTTATACCGAGTGGTTGAGCTTTGCCACTATGGCTGCATCCCAAATGGATCCCTATGTAGTGCACTACTTTTGACCAGAGCCCTATGGGCTGTGGTCAAAAGTAGTGCATTACATAGGGAATAGGGTGCCATTTGGGACATATTCTTTGTCTCGGTCCAGCATGGAGGGTTTATTGGAGGGTACTTTAGTGAGAGTAAGTTTTACAGGCCATTGCTCATAGAGTAGTCATAAAGACAAATAGGACACATCTCTTTATGATCTGACCGTAAGTGCTTCTACTCTGCTATTCTCACAGGCGTCACAAAAAGGGTTGTGTGGGTGTTTATGTGTGGGTGTGCCAGCCAAACAGTGTTAATAATGTCAGGCCTTTTTTCTCTGACCTCTGTGTTGATAACTTCCTGAATCCATCCTTTCCTTTGGCAGTGTGAAAATGCCACTTTCTGTTCTCTGTCTCTCTCTCTCTGTCTCTTTCTCTCTGTCTCTCTCTCTGTCTTTCTCTCCTGTCTCACCTGTCTCTCTGGCAACGAGCAGAGTAGAGGTCAGAACACGTGCACCCAGGTTGGTGTTTTCCACTGGTTGAATTGTGTGGGATTTCAGGTTGAATTGTGTGGCATGTTTGAACAACTGTTCAATGGCCTTAGTCATCAACTCAATCTTATTCACTTTATCCACCCACAAAACCCTCTGCTCTCTCTCTCCCTGTAACTCTCCCCAGCTGTCTGTCTGTCTGTCTGTCTGTCTGTCTGTCTGTCTGTCTGTCTGTCTGTCTGTCTGTCTGTCTGTCTGTCTGTCTGTCTGTCTGTCTGTCTGTCTGTCTGTCTGTCTGTCTGTCTGTCTCTGTCTCTGTCTCTGTCTCTGTCTCTCTCTCTTTCTCTCTCTCTGTAGTTTGTGTTGTATTGGGTATGAGATTGAGATGAGCCCAGTAGATGATCTCATGGTCAAGGCATTAGCATCACAGTGCTGAATGGGGGATACTTTACACCCCATTCTCTTCCCACGCACTGATAAGAAGCTCATTAGGCATTAAATGTGCATAAATGGCCTCAGTCCTGTAATGTTATCTGGATGAGTAACTCTCACCGTCGCGGTGTTGGTGTGCGTGTGTGTGCACCCATGTTTACTAGTGTTTGTGTGTGTCTGTGTGCACCCATGTTTATTAGTGTGTGTTTGTGATTGTTTGTGTGGCACAGTGTGATAATCCTCTGTCAGATGGAACCATGGAGAGAGGGAGGAGAAGAGAGGAGAGAGAAGAGGGAGAGATGCACTATCTGTGGTGCTGTATGTGCACCTCCCTCCCTCCTCCTCTCTATCCCTCCCACGCCTACCTTCCTCCCCATGTTAAACCTATTAACAGTAATCTCCATCCCACCCCAGGCAGGCAGTCAGCCACGTTCTGCCTGGTCCACTGTTTTTCTCTGTTGTCCTCTGTACACACAGCACATAGAGCAGTCTAATAGAATTCACTCTGGAACTCTGGGAGGGAAATGGTTCTTCCTGCCTTATGGTGCTGTCAAGTAATTTATCTATTGTGGATATCAGATCATCTGGGTGATTTGGCTAGGGTGCACTTATAGTATAGGGCCACTATATCCCTCTATGGTTGTGTGTGTGTGTGTGTGTGTGTGTGTGTGTGTGTGTGTGTGTGTGTGTGTGTGTGTGTGTGTGTGTGTGTGTGTTAGCTATGGCTTTGTAGATTAATAAAGATGAATGGTAGGTTTATATTTCCTCCTCCCAAAGCTGTGAATCACTTCCTCCTCAGATTGTCTCCCTCTTGCGTTCAGACTGTCCATGTTCTCTATCAGGTCCTCAGTAGTCAGGCAGTCGCCTGGCTAATAGGTCACAGACACAGCGGCTGCATTTAAACAGGCAGCCCAATTCAGATCTTTAGCCAATCTGTTGCATATCTGATACCTACCTGATATTTTACCTAATGTGTAAATATCAGAAAAACACATGGAATCTGATCTTTTGTCTTCGGATTTATACCACCTCCAAATGTGGCCCTAACCTTGTGCTACAGTCCAGAGGTTTCGCAAGCGTACATTCTGTTTAACTACACCAGTCATCAGTCTGGTAATACAAAGCTAATGTGGATCTCAATCCTGATACAAACCCGATCTTCTGTATGCGACCTCTGTCTGGATGCTAAGGTCAGATTTTTTTTTGTTGCTCTGAAGTTTAATTTTAATAATGAAAAAAAAGAAGAAGATTTTTCCACCACGATCAACGAAACACCAAATTATGGTATTTCTCGTGGTAGAATGGTGTCGCATCCCCCCAGTAGAGTTCCAGACACGTGTAGAATTTATTCCGAGGAGCATTGAAGCTGTTCTGGTGGCTCGTGGTGGCCCAACGACCTATTAAGCCACTTGTTGGTGTTTCCTTTCTTTTGGCCGTTACCTGTATATATTATGGTTTGCTATAATCTCTCTTTAATTACACCATTTTGTTAAGATTGATAAGATGATGTATTGTGTAGATATTTTATAAATGGAAAAGTCATTTATACATGGACTTAAATATTTAAATGATCTATTATGTGGGTAAGAGATAATCAATTGGTTACAGCTTTTACATTATCTAAACAATGAGACGCCATCCATCATGCTTTGCCATGCTCCCATGCTCTGTAATCAGTGGATATGCTGATGCAACAGCTTTACATGAATACAGATGAGGAGTCCTCCCCTTTACACACACCCACACACACCTTCCAGTATTGCTTGATTAATGAAATGCGTTTGAGATGGCATTGTCTCCTCCCCTGGGGGGGTTGATGACACAAGGTAGCATGACATGTGAACAGATCACAGTTACATAGCCACAGGCAGAACAGCAGAAACTGGATCAGCAACACGACCAGGTGGACTGGGGACAGCCAGGACTCGTCAGGCCAGGTAGTGCTGAGGCATGGTCCTAGGGCTCAGGTCCTTCGGAAGGGGAGATAGAGATGGGAGAATTAGAGGGAGCATAGTTAAGATCTCACAGGACACCAGATATGACAGGCTGACCCTAGCCCCCGGGCACATAGACTTTTGCAGCATAGATACTGTAGACTGAGGGG
This sequence comes from Salmo trutta, assembly GCF_901001165.1. Lineage (NCBI taxonomy): Eukaryota > Metazoa > Chordata > Actinopteri > Salmoniformes > Salmonidae > Salmo > Salmo trutta. The sequence goes on from NC_042958.1 coordinate 24,793,452, forward strand.
TGGGATGGGGGGAGATCACGTCAGTGACTCAACCCACTCAGGTCGAGTGTAGAGATAAAAGCCTGGCACGACGTGATGCATCCCTCATGGTGACGTCGTGGGAGAGCACGAGCAAGCCAGTGACTCAGCCTCTGTAATAGGGTCAGAGGCAGAGAATACCAGTGGAGAGAGGGGAGGCGGGCAGGCATCGACATTAAGGATGGTTCGTCCCTCCAGTGCCTTGCCGTACACCTTCGCACCCCTGGGCCAGACTACAATCAATCATAGGACCTACTGAAGAGATGAGTCTTCAGTAAGGACTTAAAGGGTATAAACCGAGTCTGCGTCTCTCACATAAATTGGCAGACCATTCTATAGTATAGTGTGTGTGTGTGTGTGTGTGTTATATCTGTGTGTGTTTATTGTTATAGTGCTGGCTGACTCTTAATAAAGCCAGGCGTGTGTCTCCTCGGCTGATCCGTGCTGGCAGCCCTCCATACAGACAGGCCCTCCTGTGTCCCAGAGCCCATGACCTCATCATTATGAGACGGCCCAGAGCGGCATATCTTACTGAATAATTCAACCATTTATTTTGGAGATTATTTTAGTGAGTGAAGCCTCCTCTTCTCTCACTCACACAAACACACACACACACACACACACACACACACACACACACACACACACACACACACACACACACACACACACACACACTTCTGAAGCCCCCCCAATGATGTTGTCTTTAATAATACATGAGTGTAGGTCAGTGGGGATAGGCTTGAACTTCAGCTCTCATCAACAGAGAGAGGGGGCAGAGATGGCATCATGGTACCCTCTGTAACCTGATCCTACTGCATGTGGAACAAAATGGTCTTCAAACTCACCGCTCCTGTTTCCTAGCTGCAAGGGGTTGTGGACGTGAGGGTGTGTGGGCAGGGGAGTGTGTGTGAAGCTTCCTGTGACACGCACGCACACACACACACACACACACACACACACACACACACACACACACACACACACACACACACACACACACACACACACACACACACACACAGAGAGAGACACACACAGTGCTCCCCTCACCTCTCTGCAGATGGCAGGACAGTCTGACTCCCCTTCACACAAGCCATTGCTGCCATGCCACGCTCACAATGCCATGCTGCAAACGCTCACGGCTGTCAGCACTGTGTGTGTCTTCTACAGCTCGCTCTGTTGGAGTGTGTGTGTGTCTCCCCAGACTCAGGGTGTGTGTGTGTTCAGGTTTCATGTCACAGGTGGCTTGTGCCCTGTGGTTGTAGGGAGAGCACTGACCTGTGAAATCTAGATGAAGTTCACACGCTCAAATGACTCTGTAATTCTATCAGACAGACGGCTCAGGCGCAATGGTGAACATCTGTGTGGGTCATCACAGGATTTACAGGCAGGACACTCGGGCATCATCATGGTCCACACAAGATGTCTTACATGGACTGTTTAATCTCACCTCCCAGGCTTATTCCTTCCGTCTCACACTTAAAGGAAAGATTCCCCCATTTTGAATGTTATATTGTTTTTGTGCATCTCTGAGCGAGGTTCTATCGATTCCCTGAGTCATTTCAATCATACATGTCAGATTTAAGTTCTGGCCTATTTCAAATTGCGGGCGGTTGTCTTCTCTCGAATGAGCCATTGATCATATTTTTGCAATATTCTGACCTCGAGGAATGTGTAATTTAACTCTTCAGTCCAGGGTGCGTGGCATGGTTTTGTACCATGGCCGTTGCGAATGTCAGACTCCACTTTGTGAGGCAAATCGATCTGCATGTTGAACATGGTGAGATTGTAGACTCCTAAATTGATAGTGCAGTTTGTTTAGGTTATTTTACAGCTAACAAGCTACTTCAGATGCTGATATTGACTTTGGCATTATTGTGTGTTGCTACGTTTGCTAGCTAGCCAACTAGCTAGCCAGCCAGCCCATAGAGAGAGCATTGCTTTGTAGTCAACTTCAGCTGCAATAGATTTCCACAACGATTTTGACATGTTACTACCAACCTTATTATAACGAGAAAATGAAACATTTGTTCACCAAAAAATATTGTTCTGATATAATAGTTTTATTTAACACTGTAAATTATCGGAATGAGTGGTTTTGGGTGGATTTTCCCTTAAGCCTTAAGGGGAAAACCTAGTCAGTTGTACAAGCATTCAACTGAAATGTGTCTTCCACATTTAACCCAACCAGAGAGGTGCAGGGGGCTGCCTTAAATCGACATCCACGTCTTCGGCGCCCGGGACACAGTGGGTTAACTGTCTTGCTCAGGTGCAGAACGACAGATATTAATCTTGTCAGCTCGGGGATTTGACCCAGCAACCTTTTTGTTACTGGCCCAACGCTCTAACCACTAGGCTACCTGCCGCCTCTTATGGGTGACAGCAAAGATATTGTGGACATTTAGATGTGGAGGAAAGAGATCAAATCAGAAATCAGGTGTCATCCACTCATCTCCTCATCCCTCCCTTCCCCTCCTCCCTCCATCCATCATCCCTCTTGTCTCTAATTAACAAAGGAAAGAAAAAATATCTGATGCATCTGTCTGGTTTTGGCAAAGGATGAGGGGTCAGGGGTCAGGGGGCTGGGCAGGAGGACCGTATTCAATTACCCCTCTCCAGTTTTTATCAGTCCCTACTGCACCTCCAAATGACATTTGTTTGGGCTGGGCTGGGAGGAGAGAGGAGTGTAGGGGGAGAGAGGAGACGGGAGGAGAGAAGAGGTCCAGCTCTAGTGTCCAGCTCCGTCTCCATCTGAGTGGATGGGTGGTCAGGAGAGCAACAGTCCGTTGATGACAACCCTGATGCAATCAGCCATGATAGGCCAACAGAACTAGAGAGTAGAGACTGGGGGATGGGCCCTCCTGGCTTCCCTTTGTCCCATGGTGCACTATGCTACATTTCCTCTTTCCTGCCTGTGGTGCAGATGGGTCAATGGCTGGCTGGTAATATGGGGTTGTATTGATTGACTCATCTCTCATCATCAGCACTGAGGACTCTTGAGTAAGTAGCAGGGCTCAGGAGTGCTCAACTGATGGGGCTTTATCAATACTAGTCATCTTTATCTGTCTATGGTTTCTGGGCCATCAACAGCTCAATACAGATTAAAAAGGGAGGAAACAGGGTGGAGACACAGGGTAGAGGATGTTCATCAGTAGCGTGACAAGGCTTCAAAATCTTCACTAACAATATTTGACTCTTGGACATTAGACTCTATGGACTCACTGTCTACAATGTTGTCTCTATGTGTTTGCAGTCAAGGGAAAGTTGTCTTAACCACTACAGACATGTGGACTGTACACTGACGTTTTAGGAGCCTGTAAACACACATGGCAGAGATGTTAAACAGGTGTGGCTTTGGTTCCCACCCTGTTAAAGGGGCCCATGGTAAAGGTTACCACTGTAACTAAAACCTGTAGCAATATGTATTACTTGCACTTGTAGCTAATTCATGGCCTGTTTTAACAGTGTTAAAGGGTATCTGAACTCCCATGTTGCACTTTGTCAGTAGCACACACAAAGGGTCATCTGAAACCAAAGGGTCATCTGAAACATCTGTAAGAGGAGAGAGGGAGAGAGAGAAAAAGAGAGGGAGAGCAAACATGTGTTACGGGAGCCAAAACCACATGAGTAATTACTGTTCAACCCAAAGGTTTTTGAACTGTGTGGCTCAATGTGGCTGATGGTCAAAGAGGCTATCCTTATTAGTCCTGGCCTAACTCCGACACTTACACTAGGCCTACTCTCAGTCAACTGTTTGTTTGGTTCTGTTGTGTTTACTCAGACGTCTCAGTGAAAAGGTCGCTCGCTATTGGGTTAGCAATGAAAACATGCACAAACTAAAGCAACTGTCAGATAAAGAAATGAAAAAGGACTACATTTCAATTCAAATTGTCCATATTACATGTTTATTGGATGTCTTCCTGTGGACAGTGTAGCCTACTCTAAAGGTTATCCTTAATTGAGTTTGCAATAGAAGACCAATAGAAAACCATCTGTTGTTTCTACCTTGTTATCCTTTATGTTGAGATGACATGGTGAGTAGTGAAGCCCTCTATCCAGAGACAGAATGGGTTGTACTGATCCACATTCACTGCCAACACACACACACACACACACACACACACACACACACACACACACACACACACACACACACACACACACACACACATTCTCCATTCTTTATCCTCACACACACGTCATGCTCCTCCCTCCCTCGCTCTCTCTGTCTCTCTTTGTCTCTCTCTGTCTCATTGACTGTGCTAGGCCTGGCTGGGGTGATGGATAGAGAGAGACATACACATCTCTGCCCTGCTCTACCCTGCCTAGCTGACTGATAGAATCCATTGATTATGGCCTGTATATAGACTCCCTGCTATCTCTCTATGTGACGATGGTTCTTTTCACCGCTCTTAATCGCCAAGCCTGGACTAATTGATTTAATGAACCGTCCCTCTGCAGTCAGCCTTTGTTACCTCAGCTATTTACAGGTCTATTTAGAGAGCAACAAAAGAGATGGACATTTCACATTAGTGTATTTGACATAATACAGTACTACAGTGTGTTAGTCTGTATGACATTATACAGTACTACAGTGTGTTAGTGTATATGACATTATACAGTACATGTACATTTAAATTACATTTAAGTCATTTAGCAGACGCTCTTATCCAGAGCGACTTACAAATTGGTGCATTCACCTTATGATATCCAGTGGAACAACCACTTTACAATAGTGCATCTAAATCTTTTAAGGGGGGGGGGGGTTAGAAGGATTACTTTATCCTTAAAGAGGTGGGGTTTCAGGTGTCTCCGGAAGGTGGTGATTGACTCCGCTGTCCTGGCGTCGTGAGGGAGCTTGTTCCACCATTGGGGTGCCAGAGCAGCAAACAGTTTGGACTGGGCTGAGCGGGAACCGTGCTTCCTCAAAGGTAGGGGGGCCAGCAGGCCAGAGGTGGATGAACGCAGTGCCCTTGTTTGGGTGTAGGGCCTGATCAGAGCCTGAAGGTATGGAGGTGCCGTTCCCCTCACAGCTCCGTAGGCAAGCACCATGGTCTTGTAGCGGATGCGAGCTTCAACTGGAAGCCAGTGGAGAGAGCGGAGGAGCAGGGTGACGTGAGAACTACAGTACTACAGTGTGTTAGTGTATTTGACATTATACAGTACTACAGTGTGTTAGTGTGTATGACATTATACAGTACTACAGTGTGTTAGTGTATATGACATTATACAGTACTACAGTGTGTTAGTGTATTTGACATTATACAGTACTACAGTGTGTTAGTGTATATGACATTATACAGTACTACAGTGTGTTAGTCTGTATGACATTATACAGTACTACAGTGTGTTAGTGTGTATGACATTATACAGTACTACAGTGTGTTAGTCTGTATGACATTATACAGTACTACAGTGTGTTAGTGTGTATGACATACAGAAATACAGTGTGTTAGTGTGTATGACATTATAGAGTACTACAGTGTGTTAGTGTATATGACATTATACAGTACTACAGTGTGTTAGTCTGTATGACATTATACAGTACTACAGTGTGTTAGTGTATTTGACATTATACAGTACTACAGTGTGTTAGTCTGTATGACATCATACAGTACTACAGTGTGTTAGTGTATATGACATTATACATTACTACAGTGTGTTAGTGTATATGACATTATACTGTACTACAGTGTGTTAGTGTATTTGACATTATACAGTACTACAGTGTGTTAGTGTGTATGACATTTTACAGTACTACAGTGTGTTAGTGTGTATGACATTATACAGTACTACAGTGTGTTAGTGTGTATGACATTATACAGTACTACAGTGTGTTAGTGTGTATGACATTTTACAGTACTACAGTGTGTTAGTCTGTATGACATTATACAGTACTACAGTGTGTTATTGTATTTGACATTATACTGTACTACAGTGTGTTAGTGTATTTGACATTATACAGTACTACAGTGTGTTAGTGTGTATGACATGTTACAGTACTACAGTGTGTTAGTGTGTATGACATTATACAGTACTACAGTGTGTTAGTGTGTATGACATTATACAGTACTACAGTGTGTTAGTGTATATGACATTATACAGTACTACAGTGTGTTAGTGTGTATGACATTATACATTACTACAGTGTGTTAGTGTGTATTTGACATTATACAGTAATACAGTGTGTTAGTGTATATGACATTATACATTACTACAGTGTGTTAGTGTATATGACATTCTACAGTACTACAGTGTGTTAGTGTGTATGACATTATACATTACTACAGTGTGTTAGTGAGTATGACATTATACAGTACTACAGTGTGTTAGTCTGTATGACATTATACAGTACTACAGTGTGTTAGTGTGTATGACATTATACAGTACTACAGTGTGTTAGTGTATATGACATTATACATTACTACAGTGTGTTAGTGTATATTACATTATACAGTACTACAGTGTGTTAGTCTGTATGACATTATACAGAAATACAGTGTGTTAGTGTGTATGACATTATACAGTACTACAGTGTGTTAGTGTATATGACATTATACAGTACTACAGTGTGTTAGTCTGTATGACATTATACAGTACTACAGTGTGTTAGTGTGTATGACATCATACAGTACTACAGTGTGTTAGTGTATATGACATTATACATTACTACAGTGTGTTAGTGTATTTGACATTATACAGTACTACAGTGTGTTAGTGTGTATGACATTTTACAGTACTACAGTGTGTTAGTGTGTATGACATTATACAGTACTACAGTGTGTTAGTGTGTATGACATTATACAGTACTACAGTGTGTTAGTGTATATGACATTATACAGTACTACAGTGTGTTAGTGTGTATGACATTATACATTACTACAGTGTGTTAGTGTGTATTTGACATTATACAGTAATACAGTGTGTTAGTGTATATGACATTATACATTACTACAGTGTGTTAGTGTATATGACATTCTACAGTACTACAGTGTGTTAGTGTGTATGATATTATACAGTACTACAGTGTGTTAGTGTATATGACATTATACATTACTACAGTGTGTTAGTGTATATTACATTATACAGTACTACAGTGTGTTAGTCTGTATGACATTATACAGTACTACAGTGTGTTAGTGTGTATTTGACATTATACAGTACTACAGTGTGTTAGTGTGTATGACATTATACAGTACTACAGTGTGTTAGTGTGTATGACATTATACATTACTACAGTGTGTTAGTGTGTATTTGACATTATACAGTAATACAGTGTGTTAGTGTATATGACATTATACAGTAGTACAGTGTGTTAGTGTGTATGACATTATACAGTACTACAGTGTGTTAGTGTGTATGACATTATATAGTACTACAGGGTGTTAGTGTGTATGACATTATACAGTACTACAGTGTGTTAGTGTGTATTTGACATTATACAGTACTACAGTGTGTTAGTGTGTATGACATTATACAGTAATACAGTGTGTTAGTGTGTATGACATTATACAATACTACAGTGTGTTAGTGTATATGACATTATACAGTACTACAGTGTGTTAGTGTATATGACATTATACATTACCACAGTGTGTTAGTGTATATGACATTATACAGTACTACAGTGTGTTAGTGTGTATGACATTATACAGTACTACAGTGTGTTAGTGTGTATGACATTATACAGTACTACAGTGTGTTAGTGTGTATGACATTATACAGTAATACAGTGTGTTAGTGTATATGACATTATACAGTACTACAGTGTGTTAGTGTATATGACATTATACAGTACTACAGTGTGTTAGTGTATATGACATTATACAGTACTACAGTGTGTTAGTGTGTATGACATTATACAGTACTACAGTGTGTTAGTGTGTATTTGACATTATACAGTAATACAGTGTGTTAGTGTGTATGACATTATACATTACTACAGTGTGTTAGTGTGTATGACATTATACAGTACTACAGTGTGTTAGTGTGTATGACATTATACAGTACTACAGTGTGTTAGTGTGTATGACATTATACAGTACTACAGTGTGTTAGTGTGTATTTGACATTATACAGTAATACAGTGTGTTAGTGTGTATGACATTATACATTACTACAGTGTGTTAGTGTGTATGACATTATACAGTACTACAGTGTGTTAGTGTGTATGACATTATACAGTACTACAGTGTGTTAGTGTGTATGACATTATACAGTACTACAGTGTGTTAGTGTGTATTTGACATTATACAGTAATACAGTGTGTTAGTGTGTATGACATTATACATTACTACAGTGTGTTAGTGTGTATGACATTATACAGTACTACAGTGTGTTAGTGTATATGACATTATACAGTACTACAGTGTGTTAGTGTGTATTTGACATTATACAGTAATACAGTGTGTTAGTGTGTATGACATTATACAGTACTACAGTGTGTTAGTGTATATGACATTATACAGTACTACAGGGTGTTAGTGTGTATGACATTATACAGAAATACAGTGTGTTAGTGTATATTACATTATACATTACTACAGTGTGTTAGTGTATATTACATTATACAGTACTACAGTGTGTTAGTGTGTATGACATTATACAGTACTACAGTGTGTTTGTCTTGTAGGCCAAGGCTCGATCAGCCAGAGTGTTTGTGTCTTCCCAAATCTCAGGGTGTGTGTGTGTGTGTGTGTGTGTGTGTGTGTGTGTGCGAGCGTGTGTGTGTGTGTTTTAATCCATACTTACAGCGTTAAATGATTTACAGTGGGGACTATTTTGTCTGTGTTATTAGGACCAGAGAAAAGGCCCAGAGCGGGTGGATCACTCCCTTACTTTGCTTTATGGCCGGATGATGACAATTACATGAATCATAGCATACTAACTAACCGTGTGTGTGTGTGTGTGTGTGTGTGTGTGTGTGTGTGTGTGTGTGTGTGTGTTAGTATGTGCTTGCATGAGAATATGAGTGTTCATGTGTGCATCCATGCAGGTTATTCATTTTCCCAATGAAAATACTATTATACATCAGCCTGGTTATTTCAAGCTCTCCCCACGGCCCACTTAAGACAATATCAAGGCCCGGGACACCAGATACGGGGAGTTTTTCAGTTCTGGGAAGGAATTTTACTTCTTGTTATCATAGTGACTAATAACTGTAAAAATATGCTTTTCTTTTACTCTCATTAGTTAGACTGCTAAGTCCATGAAATAAAAACATGAGTTGTATAATTGGTTTATTACTCATGTTTCCAGGCGCTCTTTTTTTAAACACACATTTCTAAATTTGATAGCTGTGTCCTGTGTGTATTATGCTGATAGGGTGTAGTTGACATGTTGTGCTTCCCAAATGGCACCCTATTCTCCTATGAGCCCAGGTTGAAACTAGTACACTATATAGGGAATAGGGTGCCTTTTGGGATGTAAACATGGTTTTAGTCAACTCCAAGGCCGAGAGGGGCAGGGATTACAGAAGTGTAATTACATAGTGAAGTTGACACACACACACAAATTTACACACACCCACAGGCCCCATCAAGTTTTCGATGTTCCGTGGGGTACCCTGACCTCTGCTCCCAGCCTAAATTATACTGCCATGATGCCGTTGTGCCGGGGACCTTACCAGGTGGGGCTTGGAAGGGCAACAGTCTGGGGGTTTGGGGTGATGAGCGTGTGAAATAACCTAGCCACAGTTGACTGGTGTTTTCCTACAGACTAGATTACAGCCCAGTTAAAAACGAAACCCTCTCCGACAGCCCTGTATTAGAGCGAGGCTGCTGGCACACTGTGTGTGTTTGTGTGTCTTTATGTTCGAGAGAAGCTGCTGATGGAGGTACTATTGACAAACTCTTACATGCCGTATTCCCTTACAGGCCTTTCAGCGAGACACTTCCTCAGAGTGGGATAGAAGGAAGTGATTTAAGGGGTCGAAGGTTGTAGGGTCATGGTACTGGCATTAAAGCCCAGCGCGTGCGTGCGTGCGTACGTGTGCGTGTGTGTGTGTGTATGGAGGTGGCTTGTTGGAGGTGCCTTGTTGGAGGAGGCATGGTGAGTGTGTATGTGGTGTGTGGGTGTGTGAGGGGTGGAGGTAAAGGACCACCTCTCATCTTACAGGGTCCTTAACCTCGGTGTGTGACTCCTGTCCGTCCTGCGCTATGCGCCACTGAGTGGCTACAGAGGAAACAAACGCTTGTACCACTCAGGAGGAAGGAGGAGGCGTGGAGGACATACCTGTCAGGCTCAATTAGCAGGGAAGATGTCTCTGAAACATAACCCAGCTCTCCCACCATCGCATGTCTGTGGAGAATGTAGGGAGGAAGCTACATGTTTTTACAGGTTAGTCTAGCTCCTGTAACTGAATCACTGTGTCGCGTCCCAACACGTCTCTATTTTCACTATCTGAAAACATTGGGTTGGTGTACGCATGAGCCAGAGGGAGTGTCCATCTACCGGTCGTTCCTTTTGAAATCCTTGAAGGGGAGTAAACAAGTGCACACTTCGGGAGAAAGGAGATTGTTGGGACTGTATAGTGATCCTACTGTAAGAACAACCAGTATTATATCGCTCTCTGTTGTGTTGGATCTGAACAGGGACTGTAGTGTAGCTGTTCTGTTATGATTAGTGGAACCCTGTATTCTGCACTTAAGTCATGAATGTTGGAGTGATTATTATCTAATGACCCTGGCCTTACAAAAGAGCTTTGTTGCTCAGCTATCATAGTACTTGGCAGCAAATTCTCTGTGAAACTCACTCATTCATTCATTTTTTTTAAATCCAGAATTAATGAACTACACTTGTAAGCCATTGCTGCACTTTAGTCAACACATTTCCTGATGTCTGAGGTGTGTGTTGTAGAGAACTCAACCCAGTTTGGAGCCTCTTAACCTGCACCTCAGACGTGTGTGTGTGTCTGCACCCGTGCGGGCGCATGTGAGCCCCCTGCACCTCAGAGGTGTGTGTGTGTGTGTGTGTGTGTGTGTGTGTTTGCACCCGTGCGGGCGCATGTGAGCCCCCTGCACCTCAGAGGTGTGTGTGTGTGTGTGTGTGTGTGTCTGCACCCGTGCGGGTCACGTGTGAGCCTCCTGCACCTCAGAGTCACTGAAGCATACAGCAGGTTGCTTCTCTACTCCTCAGAGACCTCCCACCTCCTCATCAAGCCAGTTTATTAGCCCTCTGCCCGCGCCAATGAACGGACCAATCCACTCTCCCTGTCTCTCAGTCCTCCGATGTCGCCGGACTGTTTCCCATCAGCCCCTGGGAGTACGTTGGACCCAGCACTCTATAATCCAGTCAGGCTCCATTTGGCTTTCTCTCTCTCTCGTTACCTCGATCTCTCTCTCCGTCTCTTTCTTCCTTTCTTCCTTTCTTTCCATCTCGTTCTTTCTTTCTGTCCACCTCTTCCTCTTTCACTTTCTCATTGTCCCTCTCGATCTCACTCCCTCTCTCCCTTCTCTCTCCCTCTCCACAGGCCAAACGATTATTTAAATATCTGCATCAGCGGTTTGCGTACTGCAGCTGTTCTCTCTAAATGGGCCGTTTGGTTTGGAGCTCTGGAGTGTTTTAGCTTCTGTTGAAGCAGCACAGAGAACTGTGATAAGAGACAGTCGTATCAGGTACTTGGGCTTAAGGGCATTGTAGAGCCACACCATAGCTGAGATACAACATTATCAATTCATATCATCTGCATAGCTACTATTTTCCACAGTCCTCCAATTTATAGTTAGTCTATGGAACTACAGTATTGTGATTGTGTCTTGTCTCTCGCAGGATCTATTTCTCTGCCTGAGTGTTAGACTCTCCTTCCTTCATAAGGACCAATACTGAACCTGTGTTTAGTTAAGATTAGACATACTGTTGTTCTCTACCCAAGACACAGCAACACACCCTACTCTCTCTGTCTCTCTCTGTCACTCTCTGTCTCTCTCTGTCTCTCTCTGTCTCTCTCTGTCTCTCTCTCCCATCCCCATCCTCTCCCCTTTTCTTTTCTCCCTCTCTTTCTTTTCCTTTCCTCTCTCTTTCTACCCCACCCCTCCATCCCACCCCCTCCTCTTTCTGACAGTGGAGAAATAGCCCCGACGCACGGAGCGTCTAACAGTCTAATCTGAACGCGTTCCAGGGAATCAATTTGGCCAGTAAACGTCCCCCTGAAACAAACGACCTGGCCTCAAGAGGAGACCATATAAATCCCCATTAAGGCTCTTATTGTCTTAGTGTCAGGTATGGAGGGTGATTTGCCAAGTAAATTGAGTCGCAATCGGCATTTATCAACATCCATTGTCATCTCTGCCTCGGACTGTCTGGGTAATTGGCTCAGAAATTATGCAGACTGTTTACTTTTTAAAAGGCCCATACACTGGATTGATTGCCACTAAACCAGAGTGTGGTGGAGAGGTTGGGATGAGAGGTGGAGAGGAGGATGAGAGGAGAAGGAGAGGTGGAAGAGGTAGAGAGGAGTATGAGAGGGGGAGGAGGAGAGGTGGATGAGAGGTGGATGAGGGGAGGAGAAGTGGGGGAGTCATTTGTGTTGCTGGTCTACACTAATATTACTTTTGAATTTATCTGGATGAGACGGCCACACGATCAGAGAGAGGGAGATGGGGAGGGAGAGAGATAAAATAGAAAGAGTGAAGGTGAGAGAAAGAGGAGAAAATGCCAAACTAAAGACAAACCTCGCTATTTTCCGGTGATGCACATTCACCCAATGAAAAGCGTCTGTTGTAGATCTCCATTCAGACTGTTTAAAATCCTTAACAACACCTGACCTTTGAAACAGAACCTCTTTTATTATTTAGTCATTGTTCCTTATTTATGTAGCGCAAGTATCTGAGCAACAGCGTTAGCTTGTGATGAGAGAGCAGAGCTGTGTCTAGTCTTAGTCTGGGGTACTGTGTCTGTCTGTCTGTCTGTCTGTCTGTCTGTCTGTCTGTCTGTCTGTCTGTCTGTCTGTCTGTCTGTCTGTCTGTCTGTCTGTCTGGGGATTTGAGTCAGTATTCCATTCATGCACATCAGCCCCCCTGTGCCTAATGCTGTGGTGTGTTTGTGTGTGTGTAGCATAACTGTGTGTGTGGTCTGCCTGGTGTGTGTATGCGTTTGTAATGCCTTGGCCCAGCTGGGGCCCTCCTGCCTGCATTAACACCTCACCTGGAGCGTGTCCCCAGCTAAGTGTGTGTGTGTGTGTGTGTGTGTGTGTGTGTGTGTGTGTGAAGCAACAAATTCAATTAAAACCTGCCAAGGCAGCACCCCCATTCCCCCTGCCTCGAAATCAAGCTGTTGTTGGCCTAGTGGGCCATCAATTCAGAATACACACACCACACACACACACTGCATGATCAATACCAGAACTGCAAAGGCCTGATAGAAAATGCCCTGTGCCTCAGGAATCTACAGTAGCTGTCTGCTGTCTGAACAGAGCAGTCTGGCTGAATTACCTTCTCCGATCCCTGCCAATAGTGCTCGAATGGCATCCTACTCCCTATATATGTTGACCAGGGAAGATAGTGCACTGTATAGGGAATAGGGTGCCATTTGGGACGCAAACCAGAGTGTTTACACAGACACACACACTGCTCTAACCTGGGAGAATTCCTCTGGCCCTGGAGTTACACATCATTTACCATGTAATGTACGCCATGTCCTGACCCAATCTCCATCTGTCAAGTGGACTGTGTGAAACTCTAAACGGAGGAAGAAGTTGACCTACAGGCCCTGTCAGACATAACTCTTCCCCCTCCACTACACATCAGCCCGTACAAGCCCTGGAGCAGTCAGCCAGCCAGGCATCAGTCACACAACCTGAGCTGGTTCTCATTCAACTCCATGATTTACTCACAACCGGATCAACTCTCACTCTGAGTGACTGAACAAGAGCTCCAGTACACAGGGCATTTTGACTCTGGGGCTTGCTATTGGGGCGGCAGCGTAGCCTAGTGGTTAGAGCGTTGGACTAGTAACCAAAAGGTTGCAAGTTCTGACAAGGTACAAATCTGTCGTTCTGCCCCTGAACAAGGCAGTTAACCCACTGTTCCTAGGCCGTCATTGTAAATAAGAATTTGTTCTTAACTGACTTGCCTAGTTAAATAAAGGTAAAAAAAAATTTGTTGCAGTACCCCTCCCTCCCTCCCAAGCATACTGCAACTGCAGGCGGACTTGGACACCCCCCTCCTTCATCCCTCAGTGGAACGGTCTGTCTGCCTCCTCCCATCTCCTCCAGGCCTATTGGTCTGTGTCGGCTGGTCCCTGGTTGCTGAGAGGACAGTCTTCTGGCAGATGGAAGTGGCCGTGACGATGGGGTTATTGCCTACTCAAACACACACTGCCTGCGCCTCACTCCCTGACCCAATAATGGTGGCCAATGATTTCTGCTCATTGGGGTCTCTGTCTCCTCTGTCTGTTTGGGCCAGAGGAGTAACTGTGCTGAAACCCTCCTGTCATATTCAGCAGTGCTTGCCAGCCACGCGCCATAGGAATCTCACAGTTGTCTGTTACTATGGCTGTAATGCTAAATTATATTTGGTTCCAGAGCACACACACTACGTCTGCTTGTGGTAACTGGCTCAGGACATGGAGTATGGAGGGTGGGGGGAGGCAGTCAAACTAAGTGTTTCGGACACATTTACACCTAAAGCCATTCTGCTAGTAATGTCTGCAAATCCAAATCTCATTTTCTCTCTCGCTTGTAGTTTAGCCTTTTTCTGTGTTAAGTGGAGAGAGTAGACCTCTTTCCAGTGACGCAAACCTACAGCCGTACAAAACACTGTGAATATTCAGGAGTGTCTGAGATGTGAACCTCTAGCTTCTTGGTTGGGTGATTTACAGCCACTTTTCGCTTCATAAAAGCATTATCTGACGCTGTAATCTTATTTTTTGTTGTTGTAATAAGCCCTGAGGCCAGGGGGACGATTATTTCAAAATGAGCTCTGCTCTTCTGTTCTCCTCACCGTTGGAAGCAACCCATATAGGTCCTTGTAGAACAGTAATGTTGTTGTGTGTGTATGTGCTTGAGTGTGTGTGTGTGTGTGTGTGTGTGTGTGTGTGTCATGATTGGGTCTGTCTATGGAGTGATGACGGCATGGTATTCTAATGGTCTGGTGCTTGATAGGGTGTAAAAGGTGTGTGTGTGTTTGATTGACGTTATTTGCTAGCCTCACCTGTATTAGATCTCAGAACCAGATTGTTAATCGTCTTGAACGGCGAAGTGACTGACAGCGTACTCACGGTGCGTTCAGTGTCACATGAAATTGTTGTGGTGAAGGGTTTCCCATTGACGTTACGTTACCCTCCGTTGTGGTAATTCAGCTGTGTGGAAGATTGAGCTGTCACGTGTTAGTTCTTTGACTGGCACCTTAATCCTTCTGCAAAGCAATGACAGTATTGAAATAGGCCTTGAGGGGGGAACCAGGCAAGGAGCACAAAATTGTGAGTGTCTATTGCTTTTGGCACATTTTGGCACGCGTCCACACATGACTGGCTGTTATTCATACAGATGGGGTTTATATTCTGCATATTGTGGCCCAGGAGGGCAAATAAAATGCATCTCTGTTTACTCACTTTTTAAGCTTCTTATTAGCATCCTCACCATGGTAACTGTAAAATTATTGCCTCATCCTAAGTATAGTGAAAGCCGAAACCCAGGTCTCGCTCAGATTTCTTTCTCAATTTGTTTTTTGTTATCTGGAGGGGTTGGTGAATGAAACCCTCTTCTGTCGCTGGCGTTATCTATTGTCTCTCTCTCTCTCTCTCTCTCAAATGACCTACAAATAGCCCCTTCGTCAACTAAGGTTTTCAGTTTTCAGGCCCCCTTCACTACCACTCACCTGGCTGCAGGAGCATTTCCCCTTCATTGTGTTTAGTGTCTCATTTGTATGCTCAGTTCCGTCACAATGCAGTTCCTCCCTCCCTCCTCTTTCCCTTCTCCCTTTACCCATCTCACCTCTTTGTCCTTTCCCCTTCCACCTGCCTGTCTCCCCTCTCTCCTCTCCTCTGCCTTTCTCCCCTCTCTCCTCTCCCCTCTCTCCTCTCCTCTGCCTTTCTCTCCTCTCTCCTCTCCTCTGCCTTTCTCTCCTCTCTCCTGCATTTCTCCGCTCTCTCTTTTCCTTGCTTTCCACCGTAGCTGTTTTTACCCCCCTCGCTCCCCTATTCTAAAACAGCAGACGATGATCCAGGGTTGCCTGGAAACAAACATTTGCTCCCTTCTAGAAGGGTTGAAGGGGGGGAGGGATGAGTGGAGGAGGAGAGGGGGAGCAGAGCACAGTCATTATGATGGGATTGCCGGAGCGCTGTGTACGTGCCCCTCATCTCGTTGTGCTGAAGAGATGGAGAGAAAAGAGGGGGTTGCTTTATTAGACATGTCTTTAATTGATAAGCAGCTCTCTGCAGTTCTGTGATACCTCTTTCCCTCTTCACCCTCCCCTCTTTCTCTCTCTCTCTCTCTCCCACCTCACCCTCTGTCCCACAGTGTTTGACGTCCCCTCGCCTCCCTCCAAGACAGCCCATTAGAATATTTCAAGGGCTTTTGATCTACTTATTTGCTGTCATTTGAATTATTGATGGAAGCATCAAGCGTTTTCGCAGAAACGCTGCTAACCCCAATGGTGAGAGAGAGCAGCAAGGCCAGTTTCTGTGGAGGGAGAGAGAGAGAGAGTTGGAGAGAGGGAGGTGAAGAGCGAGGAAAAGAGAAAGGGAAAGGGATAACAACTGTCCATGACATCACTCTCTGCTGTAAATGTCTTCTGCTGCTAATCACAAAACCATTTTATTTTCTCATTTTTTTCTCTCGCTCTCTGGTTCTGGCTCACAGCCTCACTGCAGATGTTTGCATCATACTCTTCACCCCCTTCACTCATTACAACCTGTGCCAGTCTCTGTTACCAAGACAACCATTGCATGCTCTCTCTCTCTCGCACTCTCTCTCTCTCTCTCTCTCTCTCTCGCACACTCTCTAGTGTAGTGTATTTTGATGCTGCATAGTATGCCTGTGTTGTTTTGATATTAATTTTAAAGGCTCTTTTGCCTGTCAGTGTGTTCAATGAACTATTGATGACAAAATGTTTATTGGCTGTATTACATTCCCATGTTCTATAACGATACCTGTAGATATCATAGACATTCTAGATGTATGCATTTATATTCTCAGAGTCATGGTGATTGCCTGTTAATATTAACGTCTGTCTCTCTCTCTCTCTCTCTCTCTCTCTTTCTTTATTTTCTCTCTCTTTCGCTCTCTCTATTTTCTCTCTTTCACTCTCTCTCTATTTTCTTTCTTTCACTCTCTCTCTCTATTTTCTCTCTCTATATTTTCTCTCTCTCTCTCTTTCTTCTGCTTCCTTGCTGTTGCTGTGCCTGGTGTGTCTGCCTCTGCTGCTCTGATCATGCAGGTAAGTCATTTCATGCTCCTTTGTCACAGAGGACTCTTTCATTAGTGTATCCTATCCATCTGTGGTTCTCTGAGCAACACAACAACCAAGCATTGCTACAGCTAGCATCTCTGTGACGTTTCTCAATCACACAACAATATACACACCACATTCTCTACTCACTTCAAACAGAAAGAACCCACTGGACACAGACGTCAATTCAAGGTATATTCCACGTTGGAAATAATGTTGATTCAGCCAGTGTCCCCCCAGTGGGAAAATACTTGATCTGGAACCATTTCCCTCAGTCAAAAACTGCAGTTGTTTTCAGCTGAGACACACACGTCCATGCTTCGTGTCAATATGATTCCTCTTTATTCCCCACAATAAAGAGCCGTCTGTCTGAGTCTAGACTGCGAATGGTCAGAGACGGACAGTGTTGATGAATGAGCCTGTCAACCCCAGCCATTCTGCCCAGATGAAATCCACCATTTTAATTTGATTCCATGAGGGGCTTGGCCTGTTGGGAATTTGGAATTTTGGGAAGTTCAAAGCCCATTTCGATTTGGAACAATCTACTAAAATGGCTAAGGGGAAAATAGAAAAGTGCTGCGTCCCAAATAGCACCTTATTCATCTTTATAGTGAACAATTTTTGACCAGAGGCAGAGGTTAAAAGTTGTGCACTATATAGGGGATAGGGTGCCATTTGGGATGCATTCTAGGCCTACAGAAGGTCCCTTCTTTCTCTGTTGCGACACCTCAACCCCCAGCATGTGTGTTCTTCCCTGTATCCTAGCCAAGCAAAGCAGAGTGTAAAAGTGTCCGTTGACAGCAGGCCTCATGTTAGATGGATCTCCGAGTGGTATGAATGTTCCATATGTGGCCTTGTTCCTTTAGGGAGGCTATGGGCTCAGAAGAAGATGTCTGTCTTAAAGGGACGGAAGGCTAACAATAGACCGCCATGCTAGGTCTGACACACATGCGCTTGATGGACAGGGGTAGTCTGTTTTGTAACTCTAGAGAGTGCGGTAGGTAGGTACAGTGAATTCAGAAAGTATTCAAGACCCCATTACCTTTTCCACACTTTGTTACATTACAGCCTTATTCTAAAATGGATTAAATAGTTTTTTCCCCCTCATCAATCTACAGACAATACCCCATAATGACAAAGCAAAAACAGTACATTTATTTGGTGCTAATGTATTCAAAATACCTGTGGGACCTTATCTAGACAGGTGTGTGCCTTTCCAAATAATGTCCAATCAATTGAATTTGCCACAGGTGGACTCCAATCAAGTTGTAGAAACATCTCAAGGATGATCATTGGTAACAGGATGCACCTGAGCTCAATTTCGAGTCTCATAGCAAAGGGTCTGAATACCTATGTAAATAAGTTATTTCTGTTTTCAGATTTTTATTACATTTGCAAACATTCTCTAAACCTGTTTTCACTTTGTCATTATGGGGCATTGTGTGTAGATTAATGAAGGAAAAAATGCATTTAATCACATTTTATAAATAAGTCTGTAACATAACAAAATGTGGAAAAATTAAAGGGGTCTGAATACTTTCCGAAAGCATTGTAGGTAGATTGGTAAATTTAGAGAGAAGTGCTACTCATAGGCCCACACATAGTCACACTTCTAGTTCATACTGATGTTTTTATTAATTACATTTACATATTCTCATTTTGATATTACAGCCAACATTTATTATTACACGCAACTGAATTAATTATTTAGCCATTTGCTTGACAAATGAGTATGGAATTGCCAATCAATCATGCAAAATGTCTGTCCTGCAAGGATCGGTGGAGTTTGGTTGACGAAGCTAATGATATTTGATGATCAAGTAAGATGGCTATCTGTCTTCCCATCACAGGACATATTCCAAGTTCTACTACACACAGTGCTGCCTGCCAAAGTGGTGTAGTCTGTCACTGTGTACAGTATGGTAACTGGACCTCCCACAAGCTGTTAGCTTTGGCTCAGAATGAATGAGACCATTAGTAGCTAGTGAGCAACACTTTCACGTCCCTAAGAGCCTAAAGAATGTCCTTCACACTCTAGTGGTCATTTATAATACATACTTGATTTCAATACTGTTGCCGGCCAGTGTATCCCCACTATGGCTTATAAAAAAATGTGTTTAAATCACTGTCAAATTATAACTAGGCAGTCATTGTGACTAAGTTTTTGTTCTTAACTGACTTGCCTAGTTAAGTAAAGGTAAAATAAAATAAATCGCACTATCGCGATTGTGTGTCTTCAATTCCACGTAGCCTCTGTGTCGCCCTGTTTGTTAAATGAAATGTACAAATGTAAGACATTCTCTCTGAACTCCCAGCTTGTCACTAGTTTCCTCAGATGTCTATCATATTCATCTTTTGATTCCTTCTGCCTGACAAGAGACAGAGTGTAGTTTGATTCATTCTGCTCGACAAGAGAGAGTGTAGTTTGATTCATTCTGCTCGACAAGAGACAGAGTGTAGTTTGATTCATTCTGCTCGACAAGAGACAGAGTGTAGTTTGATTCATTCTGCTCGACAAGAGACAGAGTGTAGTTTGATTCATTCTGCCTGACAAGAGACAGAGTGTAGTTTGATTCATTCTGCTCGACAAGAGACAGAGTGTAGTTTGATTCATTCTGCCTGACAAGAGACTGAGTGTAGTTTGATTCATTCTGCTCGACAAGAGACTGAGTGTAGTTTGATTCATTCTGCTTAGACAAGAGACAGAGTGTAGTTTGATTCATTCTGCTCGACAAGAGACAGAGTGTAGTTTGATTCCTTCTGCTTGACAAGAGACTGAGTGTAGTTTGATTCATTCTGCTCGACAAGAGACGGAGTGTAGTTTGATTCATTCTGCTCGACAAGAGACAGAGTGTAGTTTGATTCATTCTGCCTGACAAGAGACAGAGTGTAGTTTGATTCATTCTGCCTGACAAGAGACAGAGTGTAGTTTGATTCATTCTGCCTGACAAGAGACAGAGTGTAGTTTGATTCATTCTGCCTGACAAGAGACAGAGTGTAGTTTGATTCATTCTGCTCGACAATAGACAGAGTGTAGTTTGATTCCTTCTGCTTGACAAGAGACTGAGTGTAGTTTGATTCATTCTGCTCGACAAGAGACGGAGTGTAGTTTGATTCATTCTGCCTGACAAGAGACAGTGTAGTTTGATTGCTTCTGCTTGACAAGAGACAGAGTGTAGTTTGATTGCTTCTGCTTGACAAGAGACAGAGTGTAGTTTGGTGTTGCTCACTCTGTTTGCGTTGCCTTTGCGTTATTGGCAACCCGACCTCCCCGCTAGGGAACTGTTCTAGCTTTCATCTTCCCTTCTCTCTTTCCCTCTCTCACACCGTCTCGCTCACCATCTCTCTCTTCTCTCCATCTTCTTTCACTCATTAATTGTTGGATGCTGTTGTTTCCCCTTCAGCCTGTTGTACTGGCAGCTTTTAACAGGGGTGTAATGAGTGCGGTGAGTGTGCCCATTTTGTGTGTGTACTGGGTGCTTCCAGAGAGCGCACAGCTGATTGAAGAGTGTTTAATAGGCTGCTCCTTCCTACTGGTTGTGTCGTACAGAGAGTACCACATGGGATATGTGTGTGTGTGTGTGTGTGTGTGTGTGTGTGTGTGTGTGTGTGTGAGAGAGAGAGAGAGAGAGAGAGAGAGAGAGAGAGAGAGAGAGAGAGAGAGAGAGAGAGAGAGAGAGAGAGAGAGAGAGAGAGAGAGAGAGAGAGAGAGAGAGAGAGAGAGAGAGAGAGAGAGAGAGAACGACTGTGTGTAGAATAAGAGAGGGAAGGAGAGAAAGAGACATAGTGAGGTAGGAGATGGAAATAATATGATTCTGGGAGAGCCCCATATTGTGCTCTGTGTTACAGGGAATTGGAGAAACAGCTTTCTGTAAACACCCCTCTTCTGTTTTGAGCACTTTTGTTTTCCACCAATTAATTCTGCAAAGCGTCTGGCTAGCATGAGTCTACTTCTCCACTGAGATGATCAAACGAGGCAGAACCAATCAACAGATGAGTTGGCACAGTTGGGGAGATCTGAGAGAAAGCTTTATTAAACCTTTTCCTTTATCACATAGGAGGCAGTATCACAGAACTAAGCTGCTTTTCATGTCCACATATTTGAGTCTTGTCTGTTTGTTTGTCTTGTCTGCCTTCTAATCCTCAATCCCACAGATCAATATGACTGATATTCTATCAAACACGTGAACTGGCATTTCCAGAGATTTCAGTACCTCAGGGGTATAATGAAATGAACTGGTTTTAATATCTGAGAAATATTATTTGGATTGAAGCATATTGGTTGACAGTTTCCCCAATATTTCTTAAAACTGACATCAGTTTACTCTCCCGATAGACTTGCAAGTGTCCTGCAATACGTATTTTATCACTCCCAATTTTCTCAAAACTCGGAACCTCAGTTTCCAGATCACTCTATAGTTGTCAAGAACTACACCGCATTACATAGAAATCTTCCCTGAAATGGCACCTCTTAATTGGAGGTAAAAAAGCCCAAAAAGCCTGCATGGCCTGGGTTGCATCAACACTAATTAGTGGGTGAAGGCATGCAACAGGAACTGCGTACCAAATGGCACTCTATTCCCCATGTAGTGTACTACTTTTGACCAGGGACCATAGTGCTCTGGTCAAAAGTAGTGCACTATATAGGGGATATAGTGCCATTTGGGACACATCCTTAATGAGCTTGTTTCCATCTCTGTCTGCTCTGCATAGCGGGATCAACCAGCCACTTCTAATGGTCACATAAATTCTAATTTATAGGTCATTATCCATCATCTATTTACCCAGGACCCAATTACACCCTGTTCCCATGCCTCTCTGGGGAATCACAACTTAGGGCCCTGCTTCTCTGGGACCCCCATTAGTAACATGACTGACCAGTGAGAACCAGAGGTCTGGATCGTAGAAGTCATGCAGGACTCATCAGGACCACGAACGGTTCCAGAGGCTTGTTGACACAGACCCTATCTCTATGACTTCGTATCTCTGTGTGTTTTTCTGTCTCTCCATCCATCCCTCTGTCCTCTGGACTGTCTGCCTGTCCGTCTGTCTGGATGGACAGATGGACTGCTGACAGTGAGACGGGCATGGTGGGCACGGGGCTTTGGCCAGTCTGGACTTTCAGAAAGGGAAGCTGGTAATGGCAATTGTGATCGTTAACTAATGGGAGACAATATTGGGACAATGAGGCAGATAAAATCTGTTTTAACCTTCCACCAGGAGAGGAAGTCATAAATGTTTAATAAACCAACTCGGCTCCTCTCCTTGTTCGGGCGGCGTTCAGCGATCGACGTCACTGGCTTTCTAACCATCGCCGCTCCATTTTTCTATTATCCATTTGTCTTGTCTTGTTTCCATACACACCTGGTTTTCATTTCCCCAATCAATCTACTTGTATTTAACCCTCTGTTTCCATCATGTTTTGTGTGTAATTGTTTCATGTTTTTCGTGGTGTTTGATTTACGCACTTTACTTTTGTTCCGTGGTTTTGAGCGCATTTTGATTTATGTAGTGCTCTCGTGTTTTGGAACTATAATAAAGTCCACTTGGTTACATTTCGCTTCTCTCCTGCACCTGACTTCGCCTCTCATACACCCGATATTGACAGCGGGACTATCCCAGCCTCCCTGCCAAGCCAGCCAGTTTCTCACTGGGTGCTGCATCTTTCATAGCCCCACCACTCACCCAAACACTTACTGCTCAACCGTTAAAGCCACTAAGCCATTTGTGTAACTCCAGTAGAAGACAGGAGACTGGAGAGAGAGATGTCATCCTCTTCTGCTTCTTTGAATTCTGGAATTCTGGTCCTTGTCCAATCAAAACGTGATAACTCGCATGTCTTCAGTGAGGTCATAAGGTTAATTCATTCCTGAAAGTCTCTGGAGTCAAATGAAGTAGTTAACACTCATATTATACTGTTAATGCGTCTAATAATGGTGCTCACAGCAGCAGCTAACGGTTTCTTTTTAGAACATCATGGATGCCCTGTGGGGAACTTCCCAGTTTTGGATAATGTCATTCTGTTTTCAAATGAGTTGAAGTGCATGGAACTACATTTTCAAATATGGCAGAAATACATAAGCATTATAATTACACTGGGTTAGGAAGGGTGTAGGTGTGAAGAAATGGTAAGTGTTGGAATAACCTTAATTCACTCTAGCCTTGGCTAGGTTTATAATTTATTCAAGCAGGAACTTTAAAGTTGACACGCTTTCATGATTTCACTTTCCTCAAAGCCAAAGCTTAATGGTTTGCTGTACGCTTAACTTGGTATAACTTCACTCTGCCTCAAAGCAATCGTGGAAGCTAAAATGTTGGAGTTCTGTTATAATACCTCTGCCCATAGGTCAGGACAGTGGTTGTCAACCCATGGTCCTAGGGCCTCAGAGAGCTTTCAGGGTTCCCTATTCTTTAACTCATCTTTACTTTGTTTTTACACATCTAAACAGAAAGTCAACCCATTCTAGAGTTGAGTCAGTGTTAATGGAAGCTGAAGGGAATATACAGAGGTCATAGCTGGTCATAGAAATGTAGTTACTTTTAGTCATTCTATTTCTATGGGGGTGACATACCTGCAGTGAGTTCTACTAGCGTTCTCTGTTCATTTTCCAGGATGTCGATCTGGATGCTTTCAGGTTGGCTGCTTCACTTTATTTTCAGCAGTGTGTCATCATGACCACAGCTTACTTTCTATCCACCTCCCTCTATCTCTCTCTCTCTCTCCCTCCCCCCTCTCCCTCCTCTCTCTCTTTCTTTCTCTCGCTTTCTCTCTCCTTTCTTTCTCTCTCTCTCTCTCTCTCTCTCTCTCTCTCTCTCTCTCCTCTCCCATCTCTTTCTTTCTTTCTTTCTTTCTTTCTTTCTTTCTTTCTTTCTTTCTTTCTTTCTTTCTTTCTCTCTCTCTCTCTCTCTCTCTCTCTCTCTCTCTCTCTCTCTCTCTCTCTGTCGCTCTCTCTCGCTCTCTCTCTCTCTTTCCCTCTCTCTTATATAAAGCAATCCCCAGAGATGGCTCTGAAAGGGGTCTAAAGAGAAGAAGAGGGCATCCTTCATCATCCTTCATGCTCCATCGCTGTCAAACGGTCAATGACCTTCGTTTACTTTGGAAGCCCCATCGTCTGATAGAGCATCAGAGAACCAAACCCAGGCAACCGTTGGACCAAACAATCTTCTTTCTCTGGTCATTCCCATTCTCTTGTTCCAATGTAATCAGTGAATTTACGGTAAAAGAACAGTTCCACTGCAACGCCAGGGTTTTGTTTCCTGAATCATCTACTGTTGGAGGGATGCTAAGCACAATAGATCCATCCAAGGCGACTTACAGTAAGCTTGCCAACTACAGTATGCTGCATCTCAAACTCCCACAGACAGAGAGAGCCAGAAAGAAAGGCATAGCAGGTCAGTGAGAGTGTGGGTGTCTGGTAATTCAATACATTATAGTGACATTTCTCTGTGTAATTTTCTCAGGGCTAGGCCAGTTTTCTAAGCCAATCCCTTGTAAGGAGAGTCAGGGAATTGTTCAACTCATCTCTTTAGGGGCGCAGAGTGAGTCAATGTTTTCTGTGTGATGCATCTCCAACAAATACAACACACAGCAAACGTTGCTCTTACTGGAGAGGTAAAGCAAGGCCATTAGCCTCTGCCTCTGCCTCTGGGTCTTTAAACAGAATACAAACTGGTTTGTAGTGCTTTCTAAGTAAAACAACACATTAATAAAAACAAAGATAATTGGAGTATTACAGTGCCTTCAGAAAGTATTCACACCCCTTAACTTTTTCCACATTTTGTTGTGTTACAGCCTGTATTTAAAATGGATTAAATTGAGATTTTGTCACTCGCCCACACACAATACCCCATAATGTCAAAGTAAATTGAAATTATGTTTTTAAAAATGTTTATAAATGAAGTGAAACATGAATAGCTGAAATGTCAATAAGTATTCAACCCCTTTGCTATGCCAAGCCTAAATAAGTTCAGGAGTAAACATTTCTTAACAAGTCACATAATAAGTTGCATGGACTCACTCTGTGTGCAATAATAGTGTTTAACATTATTTTTGAATGACTACCTCATCTCTGTACCCCACACATACAATTATCTGTAAGGTCCCTCAGTTGAGCAGTGAATTTCAAACACAGATTAATCCACAAAGACTATGAAGGTTTTACAATGCTTCGCGAAGAATGGCACATATTGGTAGATCGCATTTCTTTTTTAAAGCATACACGGAATATACCTTTGAGCATGGTGAAGTTATTAATTACACTTTGGATGGTGTATCAATACACCCTGCCACTACAAAAATACAGGCGTCCTTCCTAACTCAGTTGCCGGAGAGGAAAGAAACCGCTCAGGGATTTCACCATGTGGCCAATGGTGACTTTAAAACAGTATGAGTTGTGATAGGAGAAAACTGAGGATGGATCAACAACATTGTATTTACTTATGTTTCTGTAACTGTTGATTATCCTATTTGAAACAAATAAACACTTGTAAAAAACGAACAACATTGTAGTTAGTCCGCAATACTAACCTAATTGACAGAGTGAAAAGGAAGCCTGTAGAGAAAATAAAAATCCAAAACTTACATCCTGTTTGCAACGAGGCACTAGAGTAATACTGCAAAAAATGTGTCAAAGCAATTAACTTTTTGTTCTGAATACAAAGTGTAATGTTTGGGGCAAATCCAATACAACACATTACTGAGTACCACTCTCCATACTTTCAAGCATATTGGTGGCTGCATCATGTTATGGGTATGTTTGTTATCGTTAAGGACTGCAGAGTTTTTCAGGATAAAAAATAAACGGAATGGAGCTAAGCACAGGCAAAATCCTAAAGGAAAACCTGGTTCAGTCTGCTTTCCACCAGACACTGGGAGAGGAATTCACCTTTCAGCAGGACAGTAACCTAAATGACAAGGCCAAATCTACTCTGGAGTTGCGTACCAAGAAGACAATGAATGTTCCTGAGTGGCCAAGTGACAGTTTGGACTTAAATCTACTTGAAAATCTATTGCAAAACCTTAAAATGGTTGTCTAGTAATGATCAACAACCAATTTCGCAGAGTTTGAATATTTTTTTAAATAATGGGCAAATGTTGCATGATCCAGATGTGGAAAGCTCTTAGAGACTAACCCAGAAAGACTCACAGCTGTAATCGTTGCCAAAGGTGCTTCCACAAAGTATTGACTCAGGGGTGTGGATACGTATGTAAATGAGATATATCTGTATTTTTTGTATTTTGCAGCAAAAAAAATTACATGTGTTCACTTTGTCATTATGGGGTGTAGATGGGTGAGAAAAAACTAACAATTTAATCAATTTCAAATTCCGGCTGTACTTTCTGAAGTCACTGTAAATCTCACTGTGAGAGACTTTGAAATTAAACTTTTCAGTGAAAATGTCTGCTAAGACATTGTAATGTTTAAGCACCTTTGCAAAGTAATCTGGTAGATGTTGTGGTATTGGGAAAGGTGGATACCTAGTTAGTTATACAACTGAATGCTTTCAACTGAAATGTGTCTTCTGCAATTAACCCAACCCCTCTGAATCAGAGCTGCCATAATCGACATCCACGTCTTCGGCTTCCGGGGTACAGTGGCTTAACTGCCTTGCTCAGGGGCAGAACAACAGATTTTTACCGTGTCAGCTCTGGGATTTGATCCAGCAACATTTCGGTTACTGGCCCAATGCTCTAACCACCTGTTGAATCGAACACATGAAAAAAAGGACGCACCCTTCAATGCAATATTTAGCTCATAGTTTTAGCAATTTGCATTTAACCATTTAGATTGGAAGAAGCAATGAAAGACCCTCATGGCCTTGCCTCCCTACATTGACATACTTTTCTTGGATCCCTAATTACATGATGTATGCTTACATGTTCTAATGGAGGAGCCATATAGACTGTGTTTTGGCCTCGACTTCCTCCTTATTGCCTCATATACCCTGCATATGTTGACTGATATTTCTTGCCTGCTTGGGTCTATTCTACTGGTAAGGTATATGAATAATGCATACTAAGTAATGAGCTCCCCAAATAGCTCACCGACTAGTCAGTTAGTCTGTAAATAAATCAATCAATTGCTGGATCAATACTGCTCATCATAACATCATATAGTTAATCGCTATGGTTGTCATCATGATGTGAATAATTTACACATGGGGAGGTGTGGGTTTGACCCTTACAGCCCCTCACAGCGTGTGTGTGTGTTGTCACTGTTTCATATGGTCTATGAGGTGTGTTTTCTATGTTCACCACAAGGATATAAACATTCATTCATAATGAAGACCTGAGTGTCAGTCCATCTGTTATAGTTAGTTAGTTAGTGTTGGTCCATGGGGCATGGCTCACTGTCATGGCAGTGTAGGTTCTTAAAAGGCTACCACAATGAATGTGTTCCTATTTGGCATGACCTTATAGATGACTTTGTCGGGGAATTTCATGACTCTTATAAAACCACACAACACTACTACTATACAGTGGAATGTTTTCGGTTATCTAGCCTTTGTTGCACACATGCGAGAAATCGAGAACCTGCTCTTCAAAGCTTTAACGTAAGAGGACTCGTGCTGTTCGGAACAATCCGAAAGTTCCCCCTGCAACGTTTTTAGTTTTGATCTGCGTCTGCGGTTAGCTGCATAACAGTGGCGGTTTGCTTTATAGTTTCGCTAATGAGCGACGTGGCGCACGCCAAACACCTCTGCACTGAAGGGGGCGACGGTGGGAACTGGTGAGGAACCAGAGAAACCAGAACCCGGGCCAAACCTGTTGGCGCCGGCCTCACAGGGTGTCAATCTGGTCGGGGCGGGGCGATGGTGAATCAGAGCGAAGCACTAGTTACCGCCACTTTTCCCTTTCCCGTGGGACCCTTAAACCCCCAAAACAAACTAATCACCAAACAGACGACCGGCACAAAGCAAACAGCCGCCACTAAACCCTTGTTAAAAATTGGGATGATTGTTAAGGACATTTTTTTCATGTTCTTTCAACGTTGATCCAACTAATGGGGATGTTTGACATTACATCCTCCTTTATAGGTTAACACATCCTCTAAAGAAGTCTTCAGCGGTTGGCTGACATTTCCTCACAGACTTTCTTAGCTCATGGATATTTGCCTCAAATGCGCCTACCTCCCATTCATTAGGGTTAGTTAGCCATTGGGTATGGTAACTGGTCCAGTGTCTTAAAGCTCTTCCTGCCATAACTATCCATGTTTCCTCCCGTTAATTGCAAACATACATTGTGAATGAGGCCTGAATGGCTGCTTAGGTGTTAATTGCTTTGAGAGACTGCTAGCAGGAGAGGGCCGCATTAGGCTGGTGCATGTGGCCCATAAATAGGGTGTGTCCTGTCAGGGCTCATTTAGGGTTGTTCTGGGTATCGTTGTCCATTAGGTGGCCCTAATAGAGCCTCTGCCCCATTCTCAGTAGGGGGGACTTCCCCCTTCCTCCTACCAACACCCACCACATTCCTCCAGGTCCTTACTTATCCCCCAGTAACATAATTATTTTGTATATATTTTTTTTATTTAACCTTTATTCTTATTTACAATGACGGCCTACTCCGGCCGAACCCGGACAACACTGGGCCAATTGGGCGCCGCCCTATGGGACTCCCAATCATGAGATGCAGTGCCTTAGACCGCTGTGCCACTCGGGAGCCTTATAAAGTCCTGCTCACAAATAAAATTCATAACATCTTAATTAATAAAACATGATCTGGGTGTGTATGTACCTTATGGAAAGCATAGACTTACTCATCTAGGCTCAATTGAATGCAGAAATGTTGTGTTCCTCAACCGTTAGAGACCAAGGCGGAGAGTAGCTAAAATCGCATTTTGAATAAAAATGTCAAATAACATTATTCATCATAATGGGTGTATAAGACGCTGTTGACTCTTTGTGGAGGCCATTGTAGAGAAACTATAAGGTGTTTTATTTTACAAGCACCATTATGGGGTGTGAGAGCTGTTGGGTTTAAAATCACAGAGAGAGGGGAGAGAGAGAGGGGAGAGAGAGAGGGGAGAGAGAGAGGAGAGAGAGAGAGAGAGAGAGAGAGAGAGAGAGAGAGAGAGAGAGAGAGAGAGAGAGAGAGAGAGAGAGAGAGAGAGAGCTCCTGGTCTGTGTCAGTGGAGGAGACAGATTTCCACGTTGTGTAAGTGCCACATGGACATGCTGAGTTTAAACAGTGGCCTCAGGTTAGGATGCAGAGTTGGTCATGATGACATCACCTTCAAAGGAACTGTAATTTGATCCAGTTATGGTCTGGCAGGAGACGTCCTCCTTTTCCTCCACAAGAGCAGCTTCAGTTCAAACCACCTAAACTTGACCTTACGACTGCACCCCAACCAAAGGCTGCTGAAGTTGTGCTTAATATTACATTTTAGTTAAATATGTTTGAAATATCAGTAACTAAGACTTGAAAAATAAAACCCAGGACAAGTGTACATTGGCCCTCAACAAAACAATGTTTGACAAATTCCTTCGGCCCGTTAGGCACCAACAGATTACTTTCCCAGAAGCCATGTCCTCTTTGGACTTTAGGTTGTGTATCCAGGTGCGGGCTCTTTTTCAATCTGGATTTCCACTCTTGATATTTCTTAGTGTCATACATATTTGTCCACAGTACATTGCAGGGCCTTGTTTTACAGTGTTTCACTATGGAGATGTTTCCTGAGAGTAGAGGCTTACATCCTACACTCCTGAAGGAGATTAGGCCTCTCGGGAGGCTTTGTGTTGCGCCTTGTGGTTATGGCTGCCTCGACACCGCAATGCCTGCCAAGGTCTGTTCGCTATGCAGATCAGCTGTCCATCTTCTGGGTGGAGCTGTCATTTTGGCTCCAGTGACACGCTCCAGTTTCCCAGTTTCCAGCGGGAGCCATTGAGGACGGCTGGGGGGGATTTGCAGTTGTGCAGGCTCAGGCTGAGGGGTACCCACGTCTTGGTCCCCGCTGGTCTTGGCACGGATCAGGTTGGCTGTGTTTGGCCAACACGCAGACAGGCCTCTCTGGTATAGATGGTTAGTGTGTAAAATGCCTCTCATCTCGCTCTCTCTCTCTCTCTCTGTCTTTCATCTTTCTGTCTCCCTCTCTCTCCCTTACTTTCATCTCTCCCACTCCCCCACCTCTCTCTTTTACTCTCATCTCTCCCTCCTTGCCTCCCTCCCTCCACCTCCCTCTTTCACTTTCGTTTCATACACCCCTGCTCGCTACCCCATGCCAGCTTAATAGCATGGGCAATGAACTGTACGGCTTCAATGGAGAACCTCATTAAACCTGGCTATTCATACAATGAACTCTGCCAAGTCTAGCTACAAAGTTTCTCTCCCTCTGAGATTAAGATTCAGATAGAGTTCCGGAGGTAGGTACCCATGGGACCAGAGCTGAGCAGTCAAGTAGGCCTGTACAGAGAGCTAAGGAGAGAGGGTTTGTTTGTGTGTGTGTGTGTGTGTGTGTGTGTGTGTGTGTGTGTGACCCTTACAGAAAAACCACATGATGTGTAAAATTACATGTTATTTCACATGTGAAATCATGTGAAACCCTGTGGTTTTGGAACACTTTACATGTGATGATATTTCACATGATCGCATAACCTTTCACGTGAAACCATGATGTTTTGGAATATTTCTTATGTGATGATATCTCACATGATGCCCTGCAAACAAAAATGAGTCTTTAGGATGTCACGAAATAGCCACAGTGCTTTCAACTTGCATATTTAACACATATGATTACATTGTGTATGTTTATTTATACAGTAAGTATTATTCAACATGTTCTCACCTGGGTTTTGAACTCACAACCTCTTGGTTCACGGCATTCCGATCTTCCTGCTACGCCACTGTGTCTGTGTCAATGACCAGTTTCACATGTATCCCTACGCTTAGTAAATCTTGTATAATACACTCAAGAAAAACCATTCTATTTATCATAGTGATTCAGGAGTAACATTAAAACAGAAAAATATTCCCCACCAACAGACTATACAGATAACCTAGAAATTGCTGAAATAAGTCAATTAAATCAATGATGAGAGAATAGTCATATTAACTGATAACTAAAACAGCAGTCCAGATGGTACTCTTTTGCTAAGAGCAGAGATGTATTATAGGTAATGAATGTGTAGAGGAACGTTAGGCTTTGTGACACAGCAGAAAGATCATTGTACCCCAAAGAGTTGTGAGTTCAAATCCCAGGTGGGGTCATATTGAAAAGTCAGCACAAAATGATCATGTTAAATGTGTCATATTGTCATTGATTAAAGATTTGGAGACTAATTTAGATGAACAGCGTACCACTTACCTTAAAAACCCCTTACTGTACCATTTCAATACTTCCCATACAAAAGAAACAACCGTTTTCACGTGTTGAGCTGAAATGTCACATGTGAAAACAAAAGATACAAGTAAGTCCAGTTGTTCACATGTGAAATCATATGTTCATATGTATTAAATGTCGAGTTCACATGTTAGCACCAGCTTTTCACATGTGAGGAGAATAATATGATTTCACCTTACATGTAAATTGCAAATTCAACTGACAAATTTGAATTTGAAATGTGGACATCAAATTTCCAAGCGATGTGTGCCAAACTGTAAAACCATTCAACTTGTACAGTTTGGGATCCTGAACGTTTTTAGTAAGGGAGCCATCGCAAAAATGTCTCCTAGTGGCCGTGGCGTCCATTCTTCTATTCCGCCGTAACCGGACAATGTGTTATCCTTCATATTTGCTGAACCAAACATGATACCGTAGCACAGAAAAGGTAACGTCGACACCTATGGTCAATGATTATAATGGTGCCATGTTAAGCCATGGAAGGAAATCCATTAACATTTCTGTCAATGTCCACACAATATAATATCATGTCTGTGGCCTAGAGAGCCATACAGTTTTATGATTTTATTAGGATTCCCATTAGCCGACGCCAATGGTGACAGCTGGTATTCCTGGGGTCCTACACATAACGGAAAAGACCTTACAGACAAAAATACTTTGCAATGTATTTACACTTAAAACATTAACATAGACATTACAGTCGTATATACAGTTGAAGTTGGAAGTTTACATACACCTTAGCCAAATACATTTAAACTCAGTTTTTCACAATTCCTGACATTTAATCCTAATAAAAATTCCCTGTCTTAGGTCAGTTAGGATCACCACTTTATTTTAAGAATGTGAAATGTCAGAATAATAGTAGAGAGAAGGATTTATTTCAGCTTTTATTTATTTCATCACATTCCCAGTGGTTCAGAAGTTTACATACACTCAATTAGTATTTGGTAGCGTTGCCTTTAAATTGTCTAACTTGGGTCAAACGTTTCAGATAGCCTTTCACAAGCTTCCCACAATAAGTTGGGTGAATTTTGGCTCATTCCTCCTGACAGAGCTGGTGTAACTGAGTCAGGTTTGTAGGCCTCCTTGCTCGCACACACTTTTTCAGTTCTGCCCACAAATTTTATATAGGATTGAGGTCATGGCTTTGTGATGGCCACTCCAATACCTTGACTTTTCTGGAATTGTCCAAGCTGTTTAAAAGGCAGTCAACTTAGTGTATGTAAACTTCTTACCCACTGGAATTGTAATACAGTGAATTATTGTCACAACTCCCGCCGAAGTCGGTCCCTCTCCTTGTTCGGGGAGCGTTCGGCAGTCGGCATCACCGGTCTTCTAGCCATCGCCGCTCCACCTTTCATTTTCCATTTGTTTTGTCTTGTTTTCCCTCACACCTGGTTTACATCCCCTCATTACTCTCTGTGTATATTATCCTCTGTTCCCCCCATCTCTGTGTGTGGTATGTTCGTTCGTTATGTGTGTGACGCTACAGGCTGGTTTTGTGCCGGGTATTGTTGTAACCCGTGGTTTTGTTATTTGTACCATTTTGTGTAATTTGTGCGCTATCACTTTTTTCCTTGGGCCGGAGTGTTGTGACGCAGTTGCATCCGGCTGTTTTCCTCTGCCTGAATAAGGTGTGCCTGTTCACTCATCTCTGCTCTCCTGTACCTGACTTCCTTTGACCAGTTGCGCACACTCTGACTATTATAAGTGAAATAATCTGTCTGTAAACAATTGTTGGAAAAATTACTTGCGTCATGCGCAAAGTCGATGTCCTAACCGACTTGCCAAAACTATAGTTTGTTACAAGAAATTTGTGGGGTGGTTGAAAAACGATTTTTAATGACTCCAACCTAAGTGTATTTAAACTTCCGACTTCAACTGTATAAAAAATATTTAAATATACTACAACTAAAGAGACACACAAATGTCCACATAAAAAAAACAATACAACCGTTGTCTTCTCTCCCCTGGTTATAAGAGTGGATACTTCTGCTGTCTTCTTGCCCCTGGTTGTGAAAGTGGGTACTTCTGCTGTCTTCTTGCCCCTGGTTGTGAAAGTGGTTACTTCTGCTGTCTTCTTGCCCCTGGTTGTGAAAGTGGTTACTTCTGCGCTCTTCTTGCCCCGGGTTGTAAAAGTGGTTACTTCTGCTGTCTTCTTGCCCCTGGTTGTGAAAGTGGGTACTTCTGCTGTCTTCTTGCCCCTGGTTGTGAATGTGGTTACTTCTGCGCTCTTCTTGCCCCGGGTTGTGAAAGTGGTTACTTCTGCTGTCTTCTTGCCCCTGGTTGTGAAAGTGGTTACTTCCGCTGTCGTCTTGCCCCTGGTTGTGAAAGTAGTTACTTCTGCTGTCTTCTTGCCCCGGGTTGTGAAAGTGGGTACTTCTGCTGTCTTCTTGCCCCTGGTTGTGAAAGTGGTTACTTCTGCGCTCTTCTTGCCCCGGGTTGTGAAAGTGGTTACTTCTGCTGTTGTCTTGCCCCTGGTTGTGAAAGTGGGTACTTCTGCTGTTGTCTTGCCCCTGGTTGTGAAAGTGGTTACTTCCGCTGTCGTCTTGCCCCTGGTTGTGAAAGTGGTTACTTCTGCTGTCTTCTTGCCCCTGGTTGTGAAAGTGGTTACTTCTGCTGTCTTTTTGCCCCTGGTTGTGAAAGTGGTTACTTCTGTTGTCTTCTTGCCCCAGGTTGTGAAAGTGTTTACTTCTGCTGTCTTCTTGCCCCGGGTTGTGAAAGTGGTTACTTCTGCTGTCTTCTTGCCCCGGGTTGTGAAAGTGGTTACTTCTGCTGTCTTCTTGCCCCGGGTTGTGAATGTGGTTACTTCTGCTGTCTTCTTGCCCCGGGTTGTGAATGTGGTTACTTCTGCTGTCTTCTTGCCCCGGGTTGTGAAAGTGGTTACTTCTGCTGTCTTCTTGCCCCTGGTTGTGAAAGTAGTTACTTCTGCGCTCTTCTTGCCCCTGGTTGTGAAAGTGGTTACTTCTGCTGTTGTCTTGCCCCTGGTTGTGAAAGTGGGTACTTCTGCTGTTGTCTTGCCCCTGGTTGTGAAAGTGGGTACTTCTGCTGTTGTCTTTCCCCTGGTTGTGAAAGTGAATTATTCTGTTGTCTTCTTGTCCCTGGTTGTGAAAGCGTATACTTTGGGACACTGTGTAAATTCAGAAAACACAGGAAGGGCATTTGATTTGTCTAGACCCAGGGACATCATGGGGTGATTTCATCGGCAAGTATGTCCCTCAAGTGCTTTCTGGTCCC
This sequence comes from Salmo trutta, assembly GCF_901001165.1. Taxonomy (NCBI): domain Eukaryota; kingdom Metazoa; phylum Chordata; class Actinopteri; order Salmoniformes; family Salmonidae; genus Salmo; species Salmo trutta. Next base: position 24,828,433 of record NC_042958.1, read on the forward strand.
AAATGCCGCCCACCACTCCTGAACTTATATTTCAGAAGAGAACATTTTCATTTGTGAGCACTTCACAATTCTCCTTTATGATTGCACTAGCAGTCAATATAACATTGTTCAACCTCATTTTGTATCACATCCAAATCAATGAATACAAATGTTATTTATGTAAGGCTTTTCACAATAACGATTGTCACAGATTGCTTTACACCAATCCAGCCTAGCAGCAGCTGCGTGGCAAGGTAAAACAAGGAAAAGATGGAAGGAAATGTATTTAGCTGTACAGAGGAGGTGGTTGGGGTGCAAGCTGTGAAACGTTGTCAATATAGTCAAGACAGTACAGCAGAGTATATCTGACTACCAGACAGTTGTTCATTTAGGAAAGAGGAATCATAATAAGTTCATGGCATGGATGACTTATAACAGGGTCATAGTAGATCAATGCACAAGACCCTAGCTTGAGAGTTTTCCACATATGCGGACCAAAGTCTAATATTCTATATACAGTACTTACACAATCAACGTCATCCCCATTGTGACTTACACTGAATGTACAAAACATTAAGAACACCTGCTCTTTCCATGACATAGACTATCCAGGTGAAAGCTATTATCCCTTATTAATGTCACTTGTTTAATCAACTTCAATCAGTATAGATGAAGGGGAGGAGACAGGTTAAAGAAGGATTGTAAAGCCTTGTGCCATTCAGAGGGTGAATGGGCAAGACAAAAGATTTGTGTCTTTGAATGGGGTATGGTAGTAGGTGCCAGGTGCACCGGTTTGAGTGTGTTTGAGTATGTATCAACAATGGTCCACCACCCAAAGGACATCCAGCCACCTTGACACAGCTGTGGAATGCATTGGAGGCAACATGGGCCAGCATCCCTGTGGAACACTTTCGACACCTTGTAGAGTCCATGCCCCGATTAATTGAGGCTGTTCTGAGAGCAAAAGGGGGTGCAACTCAATATTAGGTAGATGTTCCTAATGTTTTGTACTTTCAGTGTAAATCCACAATTAGTCTAGGCACACTGAGAATGTAGCCAAGACATCAGTCTACTTGTACTGCTCACTGATGCAGCAGATTCTTGAGACATCCACTGCTGAAAGACTACATCCATCTCATGTCGTTCTTGACAACAATCCAAACCATAGAATAGAACCAATTTGCTGTTATCTAAGTGGGTATTTGTTTTGAGGCTGCTCTACTCAGAACTCAAGATGGGATGAGTTGGGCAAATCCCCAATGTGAGGTTTTTGACAAAGTTTAGAGATCTTCCAGCTTGGAGAGCAGGTCATGGTTGAAGTAATGGTAATAAGGAAGAAGATCTGAGAGATGAAGGAACCCTGTCTCACTCCAGACTTCACAGTGAACCACTCAGACTTGTAACAATCTTGAATAGTATACCTTGAATAGTATATATTGAATCGGATCTCAAAATCTTCTAGAGTATGTCCCCATGTTTACTGGGAAAAGCCTGGAAGTCTAAGAAGTGAGAATGGGGAGGTGGGGGGACCACACATCCTTGTCCCGTTCAGAACCCTGCTTGCCTTAGCTTGGTGCCAATGGCTGACTCCATGCATTTTCAGTGATGCGGAATGAAAAATGGTTGATGGGATTAGCCAAAACTGAGCTTCACTTTCCAGCATAATGTAAAAAAATATATATACTATTATTTTCTTCTTCTCCAAATCAACAACAGACATAATATTGTATTGTCTACGTTGTCAGAAACAGTGTTTTAATTGAAACCATTGGATTTCTTGACCATCAAAACATAGTTGTAGACGTCACCTTTTCTGTGTTATCATGTTTGATTCAGCAGATATGAAGGAAAATTATGTAAAAATGCCCGGCACGGCCTCCAAGAGGTGTTTTTTGCAAAATGTCTGAAAATGTCCACGACTCTAAACTGTGCAAGTGTACCAAGTTTCATGCTTTTATGAAAAAGTTTACATAATTTTCACATATTGTCTGGACTCCCGAATGGCGCAGCGGTGTAAGGCACTGCATCTCAGTGCTAGAGGCGTCACTACAGACCCTGGTTTGATTCCAGGCTGTATCACAACCAGCCATGATTGGGAGTCCCATAGAGTGACACATTATGTAGCAATATGTTGGCATTGCCCCATCATTTGAATCAGCAGCGGTATATCAAAAGCATACTGGCACGGCACACAATTGGCCCAGCGTCATCCGGGTTAGGGTTTGGCTGTGGTAGGCTGTCATTGTAAATAAGAATTTGTTTTTAACTGACTTGCCTAGTTAAATTAGTAAATATAATCAAAAATAGTTTTATTTATTTCACACAAGATCATGTTTTCATATGTTCTCAAATGTTTTCACGTGTAATTTCATGTTATCACGTTGCTTTTAGGTTGCTTTTACATAAGATCATAATGTGATCACGTGAAATTCATGTGGTTTTTCCGTAAAGTGAGTGTGTGAGAGCGGTAAGGAGAGAAGGATGGATGTGTGAACAATCAGTTTCACTCCTCACTGCCAGACTATGGCAGTAGATGCAGCACCACTCTCTCTGAGGAGGTTTAAAATGTGCCCTCCTCTCCAACACAGTGGGCTGACAGTGTAATCCACAACCTACTTTATAGTCATGCTACTTACTGACTGTGTGGCGGCTTTGAGCCTATTGAGATCCTCAGTGTGAAGTGTCGCAGTGCAACTCTTTTTCTCTTTTATTTTTCTATCTATCCCAGGACGGAGTTAAGAGTTCTGTTCTGTGTTTTTGGATAACTTCCTGACTTCTATGAGTTATTTGGTAACCATGTGAATGTGGAATGGATGTTTTTCTCAAGTTTAGTCTGTGGCCTCTGCTCTGCCAAAGTTATGTGTCATAGATCATGAGGAATGTCACTTCAGTTTTAATTTTGAACTGTTGAAATGTTACTGTAATTAATATGCTTTTGATATACCGCTGTTAATTCAAATGATGGGTCAATGTCAACGTATTGCTACATAACCTGTCACACACACACACACACCTTCAGAAAGAGAAGACGGAGAACAGTGTTTTGTGAGCAGCTCCAGTGTGGGCGGCTGAGGTTGAACCTTGCCCTGGGGGGGCTTGGAGGGGGGTTGGGAGGGGGGTCCTGTAGTGGAGTAGACAGCAGTAAACTCTCTCTGTGGTCGGCTCAGACCCAAGCCTGTCATCGCTCCACACTGCCAAGCCCTCCTATACCTCTCCTTGTCCTTTCCCTCCAGTCCTCCCCAGCCCCTGTCCTGCCATGGGTTGGGCCCTCGCCTCCCTGCTCCCTCTTACCCCAACTGAAGAAAAATATTCTTTCAACACAGGTGGTGGGAGTTGTCTTTCTAAGGTAACTCCTTGACCAAACCTTGCCTGTCTGAGTCGGGCTGAGCACGGCTGGGTATCGGACTGAAAGGCTTCCATTTTGTTTAAAAGAGCTACTGTTACAAAACAAAAACAGAACATGACTCATTCAGATGTCTTTATTCATGGTTGTTGATATTATTGTTAAGTAGAAGGATAAAGCAGGCTTTTGCAGAGAGGATGTACTTTCTCTCACACAGCTGATGTAAAAGAAAACAACTAGAGTGTCTGTTTTCTTTTTTTTCTAAAGTGTTTTGCTGAGGTCAGCATGGGAACATGGGTGGCATGCACTCAGAATGTCCTCCCTCCTGAGAACCTAGCCCCCCTCCCCCTGTCCCCCAACCATCCCCTGAACCTAAACATTAATAACCTATTTCCTCAAGCAATTGGTCCCATAGCCTATACACATCTCTGACAGCCACAGCGTTTTTCTTTCACAAACACAAATATTATTTATCCTTTTATAACGGGACATCGTTGTGGGAACCCTGCAGACCCTATATGACGTGTCACTGAGCCCCCCTCCAAGACCCTGACCCCTTCCCAAGGTCGTTAGGGAAAGCTAAGGTCACAATAGTTCATTTCAGGGCCGTGTCCAAAATAGCACCTTAATCCCTATGTAATGAACTACTTTTTACCAGAGCCCATAGCACTACATAGGGACTATAGGGTGCCCTTTCAGATGCACCCCAGCTAAGCCTTAAACTGTTTCATCATAAGGACTTGCATGGAATAGCCTTCATTTCTAAGAACAAGAATAGACTGACGAGTTTCAGAAGAAAGTTTCTGGCCATTTTGAGCCTGTAATCGAACCCACAAATGCTGATGCTCAAGATACTCAACTAGTCTAAAGAAGGCCATTTTTATTGCTTCTTTAATCAGCACCAGAGTTTTCAGCTGTGCTAACATAATTGCAAAAGGGTTTTCTAATGATTAATTAGCCTTTTAAAATGATAAACTTGGATTAGCTAACACAACATGCTATTGGAACACAGGAGTGATGGTTGCTGATAATGGGCCTCTGTAAATCTATGTAGATATTCCATTAAAAAATCTGCCGTTTCCAGCTACAATAGTCATTGACAAAATTAACAACGTCTACACTGCATTTCTGATCAATTTGATGTTATTTTAATGGACAGAAAATGTCTAAGTGACCCCAAACTTTTGAACGGTAGTGTATACTTCCATCGCTCTCTGTCTTTCTACAACATCACAGAGACAGAGCAACGAGAAAGCAAAGCAGTATGCTACAATGCCAACAGCCACTCCCAGTCCCCACGTCTCAAGAGCAGTCGATCTAACGGTAAATCAATAAAGGTCTAATACTGAATAATTGAGGTTATTGGAGCGCAGACAGTCTCAGTCCCTAGTGAAGCTCCCATACAGAACTACGGGAGGTGTTCTTATTTCACCTTCCTTTCTCGCACCCTTAGATACATTTATTGAACTATTTTAACCCTTATTTTACCAGCTAAGTCGACTGAGAAGATATTCCCTTTTGCAGCAACAACCTGGGGAATCGAGAGATATTTGGTTAGCGTAATGAATGATTTGAAAACGGGTAGCATTTTTTGTTGTTGCTTTTAATTAATGTTGGGGAGTGATTGTAGAGGAATCTGCGTGTGTTTTGTAGCTGGAGGGTTTATACTGTTCATAGGATGTTTAACTGAACTATATTATCACCAACATGTTTTGTTATCACTATCTGGCATTTGATTTTCCTCTGTTTGTTTTTGTACAGTGCTTCTGTAAGTAGTTAGAGGAACAGAAGAGAGAGTGTGAGAGAGAGGGAAAGCGAGCGAGATGGTGAGAGGTATTTTGTGTGTGAGATTCACTAGAGGGCACAAGCTGCATGTCTAAGACTCCCAAGTTCCACTTACAGTGTGCGCGCTGGGAAAGTGAACAGAGCTGGAACAGACACCGTATCAAGTCTCCGATTCCGCCGGCTGAGAGGAAACAGACTAACACAGGTCCTTTGTTTTACCAGGCCACATCTGGGTTTACCATGACCATGCCAGAGATGCGAAGGCCCATGCCACATTACAGCCAAGGCTTGGTGTAATGTTGTTTTTGCCGGTCCTTGCGGTGTGTGTGTGTGTTCGTGTTTATGTGTCTGTTTCGTGTGAGTGGTACATGGTAGTGTGTGGTTCTACAGTACCTTTATGTCGCTGGGCTGCTACATTAAAAAACAGCTATGAGTCTCCAGGGATGTAGTCAGCCTCTGGGGTGCTCCTTCATACTCTCAGAAAGTGGGTGTAAATGGATCTAGAAAACCACGGGGCTGGTTCGTTCAGGCAGGCAGACATACACAATGCCTCTTTCAGACGTTCACAGTGAAAGTCCCTGTGCCTCTGGAATGTGTAGTAGTGCCCTTGAGCTAAAGGAGTCTTTCAGCTTGACAACCTTGGCAGGATACCATGGGGGGAAAAAGACAAGGAGACAGCAACAAACAACTAAACAAACATTGTGTAATTGTGTTGCTGCCTCACCTGTTTCTCTGTATCCTCCCAGCAAGGTATGTTGTTTCAAGCTACTCCTCTTCTACATACAGCTCTTACTGTTTTCATGCCGTTTCACACCCCTACAACGCTTTAGGCAAAGTTCCCATCGTCACAGTCCTTGGCTCCTCACAAACCCCTGCTAAGACAAATTGATTACCCAAAAAAAGAAAAGACGACTTCAAAAACTTTCACATGCTGTGTAGTGCCGCTGGTGATTTCTGTGTTTGTTTTGGTGTGTGTGTGTGTGTGTGTTAATCTGCTACACAGTAAATGTTGTTGTAAAACCCTCCAGAGTTCTGCTGACAGATAGACACAACCTAGTCCTAGTGTTTAGCTAACCTTCCCTCACAAAGGAAGTCTCGGCATACCCAGTCTCCTTCTCTCTTCTTCTGCACTATACTTTGTTTATTCTCCCACATCCTTCATATCAGCCGTCATTTCATTTATCAAAGCTATTATATTTAGGAGTTACTCTCATGTTTTTTGGAAGTCTCAGGATTAGCAACATTTATACCCAGACATGCATCCCATTCCTACAGAGACGTTTGGTAGCTTGCACTACATATTATTCTAAGACCGCTGAAACAGATTTTGTGTGTAGCCTGCACTATAATATCTAGCATTGGGCTTTTGGTCATCCTCTCGATGGCAGTCAGTCTTGCCAGACACACTGTCTGTTTTAATAGAGAAATGGAAATCAGTAGATTAAGGGAATATGTTTGTGAATGCTGGTATGGAAGACTCTTCAGGCAGGCCGTCAGCATCATTATTATTATAGAGTCGATGAGGGATGCAGTGTGCACTCTCCAGTCCTCTCCCTACGTCCCTGTATCCTCCATCTCCACTCTCCAGTCCTCTCCCTCCGTCCCTGTATCCTTCATCTCCACTCTCCAGTCCTCTCCCTCCGTCCCTGTATCCTCCATCTCCACTCTCCAGTCCTCTCCCTCCGTCCCCGTATCCTACATCTCCACTCTCCAGTCCTCTCCCTCCCTCCATCCCTGTATCCTCCATCTCCACTCTCCAGTCCTCTCCCTCCATCCCTGTGTCCTCCATCTCCACTCTCCAGTCCTCTCCCTCCGTCCCTGTATCCTCCATCTCCACTCTCCAGTCCTCTCCCTCCGTCCCCGTATCCTACATCTCCACTCTCCAGTCCTCTCCCTCCCTCCATCCCTGTATCCTCCATCTCCACTCTCCAGTCCTCTCCCTCCATCCCTGTATCCTCCATCTCCACTCTCCAGTCCTCTCCCTCCCTCCTCCCCTGTATCCTTCATCTCCACTCTCCAGTCCTCTCCCTCCGTCCAACCCTGTGTCCTCCATCTCCACTCTCCAGTCCTCTCCCTCATCCCTGTATCCTCCATCTCCACTCTCCAGTCCTCTCCCTCCGTCCCTGTATCCTCCATCTCTACTCTCCAGTCCTCTCCCTCCCTCCATCCCTGTATCCTCCATCTCCACTCTCCAGTCCTCTCCCTCCCTCCATCCCTGTATCCTCCATCTCCACTCTCCAGTCCTCTCCCTCCCTCCTCCCCTGTATCCTTCATCTCCACTCTCCAGTCCTCTCCCTCCGTCCAACCCTGTGTCCTCCATCTCCACTCTCCAGTCCTCTCCCTCATCCCTGTATCCTCCATCTCCACTCTCCAGTCCTCTCCCTCCCTCCATCCCTATATCCTCCATCTCCACTCTCCAGTTCTCTCCCTCCCTCCATCCCTGTATCCTCCATCTCCACTCTCCAGTCCTCTCCCTCCCTCCATCCCTGTGTCCTCCATCTCCACTCTCCAGTCCTCTTCCGCCTTCCCTCCATCTCTCTCCCTCTGGGCGAGTGCCTCTCACGACTGCAGATGGCAGATAATGACACTAGTGTCCCCTGAGGCTGTCTTTCTCTCTCTTTGTTCACAGAGCCAGACCTGGGCCCTGGCTCTGTGTGTGTCTGTGCGCCTGCCAGCGCTGTGTGTTTACTGCTGTTGCCTTCTTTCTCACCTCTGAGTGGACTGGCACTGGCTTTTATTCCCCATTGACCACAGAGGCAGAGTGGACAGTAGCCCAGACTAGTAGCTACCAAGCTGAAGAGTTGAACTCCGAGTGTGGGTAAATATACAAGCCTGTGTGTGCATGTGCGTGTTAGGACCACAGGTGCTGTTAAAGTGCCCTTTCAGAGCCCCTCTGCACCGTCTCACTCTCCATTACAGAAAATAGGGGTGACATCCAGCAAGACACTTCATCAAATACTGTCCAGCACACACTGGGTTGTTGGAAATGTATTTGTCAGAGCCTGAGCACTGCAGTGCACTCCAACACCTCTGTAGTTATAGCCATATAAACACCTGGTTAAAATTGGCCTTGTTCCTTCCCTCTCTGGATGTGTTGCAAATGGCACCCTATTCCCTTTTAAGTTCCCTACAGTACTTCTGATCAGTGCCCATAGGGGTCTGATCAAAAGGGATATATGAGGTGGCTGGTTTTCTGTTCTACCTGATAATGAATTGCACCCACCAGGTGTGCCAGGTCTAAATCAGTCCCTGATTAGAGGGGAACAATGAAAACAAGCAATGGAGCTGGCTTCGAGGTCCAGAGTTGAGTTTGAGGGATATAGGAAATAGGGTGCCATTTTGGACTCAGCCGTGTGTGTTTGAGGTCATGATAGAACAGGCAGACATTCTCAAGGCTTGCCTCAGTAGTATATGTTACAAACGAATGCCTTTGTCAGCCGTGCCTGTTTGTAGTAAGGCTTTGGTTTTGGGGTGTTTGAATGGTACTGTGGTAAAAACAACCAGATCTCAAGGTTTTACCAGTTTGACTTTAGATTCTGACGTTTATCCACGTTTCTCCAAACGTCACATTTTAAAGTTGCTCCAAACGTCAAATCTCAAATTGTTTTTGACACGCTGGGTTGACTCCTGATTAGGCATTCATTCCGAATGGTTAAAGGTTCATGTTTGGGATAGTGTTAAATCTAGTAAAGCAATAAATTAGTGTCTACAGTACCACTGGGATTGAACACGCGACCTTCAGATCCAGAGTCATGGGATTATAAAAAATGAGTGTACCACTGGGATTTAGGATTTTATTAGGATCCCCATTAGCTGTTGCAAAAAGCAGTAGCTACTCTTCCTGGGGTCCAAACAAAATGTAAATCATGACATAGTACAGAACAATAAAAGACTACCAGCTCAAGGTAAGAGCTACATGCATTTAAAATAAATTAGGGGAGATTGAACACGCCCTAGCAAAACTAAAGTCGACTAAATGGGGTGGCAGTTAGCCTAGTGGTTAGAGCATTGGACTAGTAACCGAAAGATTGCAAGATCGAATCCCCGAGCTGACAAGGTAAAAAATCTGTCGTCCTGCCAATGAACAAGGCAATTAACCCACTATTCCTAGGCTGTCATTGAAAATAAGAATTTGTTCTTAACTGACTTACCTAGTTAAATAAAATTAAATATTTGTAGAGCTCACTGTTGCACCTAGTGGCTGGTTTTGGTTTCCCAACATCCTCAGGACATGGACGGACGTACAATTTAGAAGTCAATCTTGAGCAATCTGCCTGGATAAAGGACGGCTGTGTTGTGGATACCCATAGTTATGGTATACAACGAACACATTGTTCTTGACGGCCTCAGACTACAGACACCCAGCCCCCAGCAGTCCCAGGTGAGAGGTCAGAGGACAGAGGTCAGATATAAGGCAATCCTATAGCTGTAGGACTAATGCCTTAGCTATGGGAATGGGCTGTGAACCCCATAGCTCCGGTATCGACAGCATCGAGCAGGTCTTCCCTAATCAATACCTCGGTGGAGGGATATTTCCCTCACCTAAACCCTGGGGTGTGGTGTGACCGGCCTCAATCAAACATGAGCCCTGGTAATTATGGGTGTTAGATCCTCCTGTCAAACCCTTGCTTCTGATCCACACATCCCATGTCTTCAGGGCATATCATAGGCTCTCATACAGTACACTGGGCCCAGCCAAGGCAGTGTGAGGGGTGGATGAGAAATGTGACCGACCAGCTCAATTTGGTCTTATGTAGCAAAATTTGAAATCGTTTTTTTTACATATGGGGTACAGTGGTTCCACCTTTAAAAATTGTGAGCTTACGCTGCGGGACTTAGAGGTAATTTGTGGTTTAGTGTGGTACCTGCATCACCACTTTGTTGCTCCAGACCAGCGCAAGAGGGAGTTAGAACACTGATTATGCTTTTGGGTCCTACTGTGTCTCTGACAATGAATGGGCAACATAAACCTAAATAGAAACTGATAATTGTGCACGACTTCAGTATCACTTACTGAAACTGTTGTTACACTAAGGTTTTTATTTTATTTTGTTAGAATTATTTTTGCTCTTACTGTAGTACTCTAGGCCACTCCCAACCGGTCACGTTGTACCGTTGGCCACGGTCTAAGACACTGCATAGCAGTGCAAGCTGTGTTGCTACAGATGCTGGTTCAATACCCTTGCCGGCCTCAACTGGGAGCGCCATAAGATGATTGTAGGGTTTTAGTTTCTCTCCCTCTAAAAACAGAAATAAAGCATTCTAAATATCAAATTAGTAACAAGAATGGCCTTTTTCTTGCTCATTTTACGTTATTTGAAAACAAAATAATCTCCAAAATATTATTTTTTAAACAAAGCGATTATTATTATTAATTTAGAATGATATAAAAGCCGTTGGATATTCTCACAGATACTTATATTATTAACCCTGTTATTAGCAGGACAATATATATTGGTCATATTGGTCATGGCTCCCGAGTGGCACACAATGGGATTGCCTTGCAGTTCTCCAGCTGTATCCACTGAAAGAGTGTGAGGTTCAAGGCACGAGGGCAGGGGTCACGGGATGGGCCACAGAGCCGCGTACAGAAGACCGACCTAGCCCATGGGGAAGGGGGGAGGAGGAGGAGGGGGGAGGGGGGTTGGACCCCTGCCACACTGGCAACACTTTAAGGGGCATTGTACTGATAATGACGTTGACAAGAGAAACTTTCCCGCTGTTCTGTTCTTAGTGCCAGTCTGCACCTTCAAACTAAAACAGTCTAACTAATAATGGCATCTTTATGCTTTCGTTAATAAAATAATGATAAAAATACTCTTTCAAAATGCCGATGTTTATTTAGTTATGGATCCATAACAAATTACTATGGGAATGAATATCACTGAATTACAGAAATATCCTCTAATCCTCTATATGTAATTATTGGCGGAGAGTCACGTCATATTTTTCGATATACTGTAGGTCTACCGTAGGCGTCATGAGTCTCACTAGTGTTGAGTAATGTGCTGTTAAAAGTGTCGTAGGTCTTATTTATTTAAAGAGCAAATTGAAGTTAGAAGCAATAGGATTTGAAGCAATAGCCTACAACTATTTTAGCACTGTTTTGCGCTGCTCTGAGACAAGCATGGGGACTGGTCTTGATAAATCAATTAGATTTTTATTTTCACTGAATCTACATTTGGGTATTGGTTAGACTAGATTTTGAAAATTAGGGTGTAGAAAGGTTATACTCTTAGTGCAACCTTTATTTAACTCGGCAAGTCAGTTAAGAACAAATTCTTATTTACCAGGACAGCCTACTCCTTCCTCCCCTTTGGGGAATTGAACCCCGGTCTCCCGCGTGCCCGCACGACATAGGGATTATTTTAGCTAAATAGCCCAGTACTGTACTCCTGACCATCATGTTGTACAGTGCCATATTTTCCGTTCCATCCATAGGAAACCCAGAGGGATTTTCTTGGAATAGAAACACCATAATATTAATCAAATTAATTAAGGAAGTACCAGTCAAAAGTTTGGACACACCTACTCATTCCAGGGTTTTTCTTTATTTTACTATTTTCTACATTGTAGACTCATAGTGAAGACATCACAACTATGAAATAACACATACTGTATCGAATCAGTTAAGAACAAATTCTTATTTACAAGGACAGCCTACTCCTTCCTCCCCATCAGGGAATTGGACCCCGGTCTCCCGCGTGCCCACATTCTCTAGTAAAGCCATTATTGAAGGCTTTCAAATGCTTCTCAAAGATGCCCACTGGTGGTCAAACTAGCACTAACAAGCATTAATGGAACCAGTGGTTCACACTTAAATAACGTGCCATAGAATTCTACGTCACCATGCAAGCTGCGCTGCAGTACGCTGCAACTTTTAAAGGAGGAACCACTGTATCTGCTTTGAAAGTTGATAAACTTGTAACCCCACTTTTGAGAAAATGGCCCTTGAATGTTTTGGTACACCTACAGTCTACACCCATTCAGCATCGTTCACACCCTCTTATGCCTTAGCCCCACTCATCTCTTTACATTTACACATTTACGTCATTTAGCAGATGCTCTTATCCAGAGTGACTTACAAATTGGTGCATTCACCTTATGATATCCAGTGGAACAACCACTTTACAATAGTACATCTATATATTTTTTTGGGGGGGAGGGTAGGGGGGAGGGTTAGAAGGATTACTTAATCCTATCCCAGGTATTCCTTAAAGAGGTGGGGTTTCAGGTGTCTCCGGAAGGTGGTGATTGACTCCGCTGTCCTGGCGTCATGAGGGTGCTTGTTCCACCATTGGGGTGCCAGAGCAGCGAACAGTTTTGACTGGGCTGAGCGGGAACTGTGCTTCCGCAGAGGTAGGGAGGCGAGCAGGCCAGAGGTGGATGAACGCAGTGCCCTTCTTTGGGTGTAGGGACTGATCAGAGCCTGAAGGTACAGAGGTGCCGTTCCCCTCACAGCTCCGTAGGCAAGCACCATGGTCTTGTAGCAGATGCGAGCTTCAACTGGAAGCCAGTGGAGTGTGCGGAGGAGCGGGGTGACGTGGGATAACTAAAGGCTGGTTTATACTATGGGTTATTCTGTTATTCTGCGCTCTGGCACACTCAGATGAGAGTGCTCTGAAATCGGAGTAGATGGCCAGAGTGAATTTACCAGTTAACATTAGCGAGCCAGACAGCTAACATTAGCTAGCTAGCTTGCTAACCGGGTGCCGAAGACGTGGATGTCGATTAAGGCAGCCCCCCGCACCCCTCTGATTCAGAGTGATTGGGTTAAATGCGGAAGACACATTTCAGTTCAAGGCATTCAGTTTTACAACTGACTAGGTATCCCCCTTTCCCTTAACAGTACAGTTTAACTTGAAATGAAAATGTCTTACTTACAAAATTTGAAATGTGGAATATCTGAAAATGTAGTTAGCTAGACTATTTTACCCGTATACAGTACATGGATGGACACTTCTCCCTCTCAGTCACGGATGCCATGGTTGCCCTTAGTTTGAAGATGTAATCCGGAGACAGGTGTTTTATACAACAGCCTTCTGTTTGGTTTTTTTTCGACTCCGTCTGCATATTTACAGTCAAACGTCAGAATTTTCTCTCTCCTTAGCTATCATGCTCTAATTCCACCTAATTTCAAAACTCGGTCCTCCAGAAAGTGGAGAGCAACACTTATGCAGTTCTACTACATTATATTTTTCAAAAAAGTCACATTAGAAAGGATTACCTACACATTCTGACCGGTTCATGTTATAGACAGAAGCGTGCTACATGGCAGACCAATCTGAACTCATCTCTTGGCATGTCCAGCCCACTCATTATCTCAGCCAATCATGGCTAGCGGGAAAGTTGCTGTCTGTTCCAGAAGGCATGTCTGACAAAAAAATGCATTTTGATAAAGAAATACACGTTTATGTTCAAATGGCTCGCCTGTGAAGTAGTGACGCGCGATGTACGCCAAGTTTCCAGAAAAGAGTCACATATTATTGCAACCTAGCCTTGATCAGAGTAATAGTATGAATACTTTCCAATGTCAATACTAGTAAACTGTATAGAATACCTGCTCAATACATCACTTTATTCTCAGTGGTATGCTATGCAACTGTGGATATTGGAAGAGAATTAGGCCTATGTAGGCTGACATGTTGTAGGATAGTGACACAAAGTAGGCATGCACCCATTCTCATTGTAAGCATGTGGGGTAACCAGACTACACCCATAGATGTGAAAGATGTTAACATCCTGGTAACACCCATCAGTCTCTGATCTCTGATCGTGCCTTTCTTAACCCCCTGCTGTGGAAACACACTCTTCATGCTGTGGTTGATCCACGGCCATGTCAAGGCCAGACAACACTCTCTCTCTCTCTTTCATTCTTTCTCTCTCTCTCTCTCTCTCTCTCTCGCTCTCTCTCTCGCTCTGTCTCTCTTGCTCTGTCTCTCTCTCTCTCTTTCGCTCCATCTCTCCCCTCTGTGTAATAACACCATCACCAGGGAGGTCCATGATTGTTTGATGTTTTCCTTTACCTTTTTCCCTACTTTCCCCCCAGTAGCAGTAGAAAGAGAAAGGTCCCTGGACACAGCCTTTAATTACCTTCCTCTGGCTCTGTGCATACCCAATGAATGAGTGAAGGGCACATCCTCCTGAAGCAAGCCTGGTTTCATATGGGTCTTCTAATGTGAGCATTTTAAAGACAGGAAGGAATATTAATGCCAGACAATGGGTAGGTGTGCACGTGTGCGTGTGTGCATGTGTGATTGTGTGTTTGCGAGCTGCAGACAGAAACACAGGCAGCTCGCTGTTTGCATGTGAAGCTGGTCTGGAGGAAAAGCATGATAAGATTGGTGTATACAGTGCATTCGGAAAGTATTCAGACCCCTTCCCCTTTTCCACATTTTGTGACGTTACAGGCTTATTCTAAAATGGATAAATACATTTAAAAAATCTTAAATCTACAGACAATGCCCCATAATGACAAAGAGAAAACAGGTTTTTAGAAATGTTTGCAAATTTATAAAAAATATAAAACAGCAATACCTTTACATAAGTACTGAGACCTTTTGCTTTGAGACTCGAAATTGAGCTCAGGTGCATCCTGTTTCCATTGAAAATCGTTGATGTTTCTAAAACTTAATTGGAGTCCACCTGTGGTAAATTCAATTGGACATGATTTGAAAAGGAATACACCTGTCTATATAAGGTCCCACAGTTGACAGTGCATGTCAGAGCAAAAACCAAGCCATGAGGTCAAAGGAATTACCTGTAGAGCTCCGAGACAGGTTTGTGTCAAGTCACAGATCTGGAGAAGGGTGCCAACAATGTTTTGCAGCATTGAAGGTCCCCAAGAACACTGTGGCCTCCATCAGTCTTAAATGAGAGAAGTTTGGAACCACCAAAACTACTCTTCCTAGAGCTGGCCGCCTGGCCAAACTGAGCAATTGGGGGAGAAGGGCCTTGGTCAGGGAGGTGACCAAGAACCTGATGGTCACTCTGACAGAGCTCTAGAGTTCCTCTGTGGAGAACCTTCCAAAAGGACAACTATCTCTGCAACACCACCTGTCACGTTCTGACCTGTAAAGGTGTTATTTGTTAGGGTTTAGTTTGGTCAGGACGTGGCAGGGGGTATTTGTTTTATGTGGTTCATGGTGGTTGTGTGTATGTGTCCATGTAGAGAGGGGTATTTGATTTATCAGTCCAGGGTTTTGGTTATTGTTCTATGTAAGTTTTTTTCTATGTTCTGTCTAGTCATTTGTATTTCTATGTTTAGTTAATTGGTGTTGGGGCCTTCAGTTGGAGGCAGCTGTCTATCGTTGCCTCTGATTGAAGATCCTATAATTAGGGGTGCGTTTGTATTGTGGTTTGTGGGTAGTTGTATTCGGTTTTGTGCTTGTCACATGACAGAACTGTTAGTGTCGTTTCTGTTAATTGTATACGTTTATACGTGTTTATTTTGTTTCTCCTTCTTATATATTAGAAAGAGAAGATGAGTATACACTTCCTTGTTGCGTCTTGGTCCTCCACACACGACACTCGTTACACCACCAATCAGGCCTTTATGGTAGATTGGCCAGACAGAAACCACTCCTCAGTGAAATGCACATGACAGCCCTCTTGGAGTTTTCAAAAAGGCACCTAAAGGACACTCAGACCATGAGAAACAAGATTCTTTGGTCTGATGAAACCAAGATTGAATTAGTTGGCTTAAATGCCAAGCGTCACATCTGGAGGAAACATGCGGTGACAGCATTATGCTGTGGCAATGTTTTTCAGCGGCAGGGACTGGAAGACTAGTCAGGATTGAGGCAAAGATGAACAGAGCAAAGTACTGAGATATCCTTGATGAAAACCTGCTCCAGAGCGCTCAGGACCTCAGGCTAGGGTGAAGGTTCATCTTCCAACAGGACAATGACCCTAAGCACACAGCCAAGACATCACAGGAGTGGCTTCAGGACAAGTCTCTGAATGTCCTTGAGTGGCCCAGCCAGAGGCCGGACTTGAAGCCAATTGAAGAGCGACCTGAAAATAGATGTGCAGCAACGCTCCCCATCCAACCTGACAGAGCTTGAGAGGATCTGCAGAGAAGAATGAGATAAACTCCCCAAATACAAGTGTGCCAAGCTCATATCCAAGAAGACTCGAGGCTGTAATCACTGCCAAAGGTGTTTTAACAAAGTACGTTATGTAAATGTGATATTTCAGTTTTTGTTTTTGTACATTTGCAAGAATGTATTAAAAACAACTTTGTTCTTTGTCATTATGGGGTATTGTGTGTAGATTGATAAGGCAAAAAATAACAATTTAATCAATTTTACAATAAGGCTGTAATGTAACAAAATGTGGAAAATGTCAAGTGGGTCTGAATACTTTCCGAATGCACTGTATATGGGACGGGTGGGGAGTGTGTGTGTGTGTGTGTGTGTGTGTGTGTGTGTGTGTGTGTGTGTGTGTGTGTGTGTGTGTGTGTGTGTGTGTGTGAGTGTTTGCGTGCGTGCGTGCGTGTGTGTGTGTATGTCTCGTACACACACACACACACAAACACACACACACACACACACTGGCAGGTTAATTCCATTGATTTGTTTCTCTTAAGGCCATTCTGATGCACATCACTGTCAACCTGAAATGATCCATTCACACAGACAATCTGGTGAAGAAGGTGCAACAGCGCCTCTTCAACCTCAGGAGGCTGAACAAATTTATCTTGGCCCCTAAGACCCACAAATACGTCTACAGATGCCATTGAGAGCATCCTGTCGGGCTGTATCACCACCTGTTATGGCAATTGCACCATCCACAACCGCAGGGATCTACAGAGCGTGGTGTTGTCAGCCCAACGCATCACCGGGGCACACTACCTGCCATCCAGGACATCTAAGATATACACTGAACAAAAATATAGATGCATCATGTAAAGTGTTGATCCCATGTTTCATGAGCTGAAATAAAATATCCCAGAAATGCTCCATACTCACAAAAAGTTTGTCTTTAATAAATCATTCTGATTGGCTGGGAAAATGGTGGTCACACCAGATACTGACTGGTTTTCTGATTCACGGCCCTACCTTTTTTTAAAAGGTATCTGTGACCAACAGATGCATATCTGTGTTCTCAGTCGTGAAATCCATAGATTAGGTCCTAATTTGTTTATTTCAATTGACTGATTTCCTATGAACTGTAACTCAGTAAAATGTTTGAAATTGTTGTGTGTTGCGTTTCTATTTGTGTTTCAGTATATATATTCCGGACTGGGACATTGCTCGTTCTGATATTTCTTAATTTCTTTATTTACATTATTTGGGATTTGTGTGTATTGTTTTGTATTGTTAGCTATAACTGCACTGTTGGAGCTGGAAACATAAGTGTTTCCCTACACTTGCGATAACATCTGCAATGTATGTGTACGCAAACAAATCAAATTTGATGTGATGTGAATGACACCTCAAGGTGTTTTCTGAACTATTTAGACAAGAAGATGAATTGAGAGGACTTGGGAAGATCAATAGAGGATCTCATAAACTATAGATTAGACGACAGAAACAATGGATTAGCTAGCACTTGTCTTGCACTTACTTTAAGTGCATTGTATCCAAACTCTAATAGATTTGAAACTACAGTGTAAAGAACTCAATTTAAAATAACTTTTGCTGTGTAGTAAAGCAAGTAGGTACTGTTAGACAAATAATTTTGTACTACTGAAGAGATGACTATAGACTGGAATGTACAATAGAATCCTATTAAACGTGTCTTCACTTACGCATATAACATGGTATAATGCAATGATTGGACTGTAGGCTTATACGGGTGGAAGCAGTGATTGAACAAGATTGATGTAAAAATAGCTGGCACTTCTCCAGGTTCCTGCCTATAGTTTTAATTAGCGCCCGAGTATAGTATGTTTTCCAAAACAGCAACATATACCTTATGTAGTGCACTACTTTGAACCCTTTACACTCGTGGGAATTGGCCTATATGGATATGGCTACATTGAAATATTTCTTACAAAATAAATATGAAATGCATAACCATGGTAGCAATTAAAAGGGAACAGTTTGGAGTTTATGGGAAAAGTATTGGTCCTAAGGTGAGGACACAACAGTTCACCTGACACAAGACTGAACTCAAACATTACTCATTTGATTTTATCTGCATTTTACATTTACTGTGCTTCTCTTCACATTTGTTGATATCGAAATCAGAAAATACTCTGGATACGTTCAGTAACATGAGAATATTCCTGGAAACGTGTTGTAGGTGCAACATACGACCAACAAAATGACAAGGGTTTGAGTGAGAGGACCAACTGGTGTCTCCAAGTGAACACACACCTGTCCAAAGTGTGCACAGTTCCTAAGTCCTTTCAATGCACATTTATGACTCAAAGATGAGTCCTCAACTGTTTTGTTTAACTATCCTACCTGTGCCGTTGAGGAACTAGAGCAAGCACACTTGTAGTTTTGTTTGGAACACAGGCGTCCCCGCCATCACACAATTACTGTTGTTGTTTACGCAATACAAAAACGCTCCGTTATAAATCACAATCTGTGTCAGGTCAAATAAAATACAACCGATGTAGACTTAATACCGTGAAATTCTTACTTATGTGCCCCTTCCCAATATAGCAGAGTGCATTTAGTTGGCGTGTCCCACGGCAAATCTTCTCCACAATAAACAAACAGGCCAATTCTGTTCTGAACAACCCAGGGTGTGACGTCATGTCATCTTGTAACTATACATCAAACATAGTGATCATGATTGCTGACACTGTATATGAGATTCGTTTTTTTGTGATTTGGAGATGTGAAGTGTACATTTGGACTCGGGTGTTTGTCTTGGCATCAAAGCGGGATTTATTATAATCCTCAACGTCTCATCTTTCAAAATACATAGTCCTCTTAATTTACAGCATTTCTCTCACTCCGACAACAAAACATTTTCAAAAGCTGCCCAATTAGCAAGAGGGATGAGGGCAACTTCTTGTTGCGCAAGCTGCTCAAGTTCAGAACGGCTTTCAGTCATAACCCACACAGAGCTGTGAAGTGTGGTTCCAGAGCTCCGACGTCATGTATAACATGTTACTGTAAAGCCACTGCTTACCAATTTATCATTGCCCAAATCTGCCATTTTCAATACGTTTACGAATATGAATGTATAGGGTTAACCAGAGCTCTATGGGTGCCATTTGGGATACAACTATAGTGACATTAATGCGAAATGAGGGGTGGGGGTGAGTCTACCGTTCACCTCATACGATGCGGATCACATTTCATGCTTTCTTACTTTCTTACCAAGAGGCTTTGTAATAGTTTTTTGCAATTCTGTCATCCTTTTTTCTCTCTCTCTCTCTCTCTCTCTCTCTCTCTCTCTCTCTCTCTCTCTCTCATTTTCTCTTTTCAGTGTTCCTCATGGTAGAAAAGGCCCAGCCTGAAAGTTTTCTTTATTTTGCTGCTGAATGGGATTAAAGCTGTATCGATAACCAGAGGTTTAATGCATTAATATAAAATGCAAAGGGGCTTATTAGAATTTCCATTTTGTCAGCAGTACGTAGACAGGTAGCCAACACTACACATGGCAAGTCCTTATATGTGTAAATTAATTTCCCCCAAGAGAGGAATGCACACACACACTCTCACACACACACACACCCACACACTCTCACACACACACACAGTGCTGCTCAGGAGAAACATCAAAGGGAGGGACCACAACTTGGCCAAGTGGATTTGAAAGGGATGAGGCTTTAATCTATTTAAACTTTGCTTGCTCTGTATATTTTCTTACTCAAAGCCCCATTCGCTCCCCCGCCCCTTTTTGTCCCTTCCAGCAGTAAACTACCTGCTTCTATTCCGCTGTATCCTTTTTTCTCCCTTCCAGTGGTTAAACTACCTGCTTCTATTCCGCTGTATCCCTTTTTCTCCCTTCCAGTGGTTAAACTACCTGCTTCTATTCTGATGTATCCCTTATTCTCCAATTTCCAGCGGTGAAACTACCTGCTTCTAATCCGCTGTCCTCACTATCAGGATCTACAGTGATTTGAACTCAGCAAAAAAATAAATGTCCTCTCACTGTCAACTGCGTTTATTTTCAGCAAACTTAACATGTGTAAGTATTTGTATGAACATAACAAGATTCAACAACTGAGACATAAACTGAACAAGTTCCACAGACATGTGACTAAAAGAAAATGAATAATGTGTCCCTGAGCAAAGGGGGTAGTCAAAATCAAAAGTAACAGTCAGTATCTGGTGTAGCCACCAGCTGCATTAAGTACTGCAGTGCATCTCCTCCTCATTGGCTGTACCAGATTTGCCAGTTCTTGCCGTGAGATGTTACCCCACTCTTCCACCAAGGCACCTGCAAGTTCCTGGTCATTTCTTTGGGGAATGGCCCTAGCCCTCACCCTCCGATCCAACAGGTCCCAGACGTGCTCAATGGGATTGAGATCCGGGCTCTTTGCTGGCCATGGCAGAACACTGACATTCCTGTCTTGCAGGAAATCACGCACAGGATGATCAGTATGGCTGGTGGCATTGTCATGCTGAAGGGTCATGTCAGGATGAGTCTGCAGGAAGGGTACCACATGAGGGAGTCTTCCCTGTCTTCCCTGTAACGCACAGCGATGAGATTGCCTGCAATGACAACAAGCTCCAGTCCGATGATGCTGTGACACACCGCCCCAGACCATGATGGACCCTGCACCTCCAAATCGATCCCGCTCCAGAGTACAGGCCTCGGTGTAACACTCATTCCTTCGATGATAAACGCGAATCCGACCATCACCCCTGGTAAGACAAAACCGCGACTTGTCAGTGAAGAGCATTTTATGCCAGTCTTGTCTGGTCGGATTGTTGTTGTTGCCATCCTGTACCTGTCCGGCAGGTGTGATGTTCGGATGTACCGATCCTGTGCAGGTGTTGTTACACGTGGTCTGCCACTGCGAGGACGATCAGCTGTCTGTCCTGTCTCCCTGTAGCTCTGTCTTAGGCGTCTCACAGTACGGACATTGCAATTTATTGCCCTGGCCACATCTGCAGTCCTCATGCCTCCTTGCAGCATGCCTAAGGCACGTTCATGCAGATGAGCGGGGACCCTAGGCATCTTTCTCTTGGTGTTTTTCAGTCAGTAGAAAGGTGTCTTTAATGTCCTAAGTTTTCATAACCTTAATTGCCTACCGTCTGTAAACTGTTAGTGTCTTAACGACCGTTCCACAGGTGCATGTTCATTAATTGTTTATGGTTCATTGAACAAGCATGGGAAACAGTGTTTAAACCCTTTACAATGAAGATCTGTGAAGTTATTTGGATTTTTACGAATTATCTTTGAAAGACAGGGTCCTGAAAATGGGCCGTTTCTTTTTTTGCTGAGTTCATCTGCTTCCCAAGTGGCACCATATTCCCTGTATAGTGTGCTACTTTTAACC